>NC_143439.1:43472391-43775421 GCF_987193195.1 Phasianus colchicus
CCACACCTATCTGTTAGTAAGACAAGTGTAAAAGAGCATTTTAAGTCTGCATATATATGTATGTTTCTGTCGAACTTAGAATTATTAATCTCACTGAAAAAGTACTGATTTTAATTGAAGAAATAGAAAACACTTTGCTTACACATTTGGTGATGTATTACAGTAAATTAATTAATCATGAATGAAACTTACAAGTATGATTTGCAAGCTACTGAATATGTACTGAAACTTCCCTATCATTTAAATTAAAAACATTTTATTATCAAATAGTAAATGAATATCCTAATAGTTTGTTATTTTATAAACAATGTATATGTATAGGAGATGATAGTTATGTGTCTACATGTATAGTGAAAATCTTTCCTTGACTCTCACACTGATCTAAGTGACTAGTATAATGTGTATCTAATCTACAAAATCTAAAATATTTCTAGCCATCAAATTCAAAAAAGTAAAGATTCATCTTTGGATAAACAGGAAATTCTAGAATTATTTATTACAGTATCAGTTTGAGTCTAGAGAAATTGCATCTCCTATATATATCTTAAACCAGATTTTAATAACTGGTTTGGAAAATTCCATTCCAACATTCCAGGGTGTTCTATACTGATTTATTGTTTCTAATTCTTGTTTATATAGCACATAAAATGCTCCAGAAGTTTAAAATTGATAGCAACTATAGCTGGGAACAAACAATGGAGTTTAGCTATTAAATAGATTCTTAGCCTTATGTAAATAATGTGGATCAGAAAATTTATAGGGTCAATGTGTTAAGCCTCCTTGTGCCTTTTGTGAATACTTCGTGTGATGAAAAATAACCCCCCAAAAAACTGAAAAGCAGCAATGAATGTTCTTGAAAGGAGTATTACTTACTGTTAGTGAAGTTTCACTGCTTTTGTATTACAGATTCCACAATTCAATATGCAAGATCATTTCTCTAGGAAAAAGGACAAAATATAAGCTGTGATACAGTGCTACTTCCCTCTACACTTAAATTATTAAAAAAAAAAAGTGAAATAGATTTTTTCTGTTTTTCAAAGTGAACACTGGCTTGTCTTTGATACCATATAGTAAACTCTTGTCTCAGAAAATAGATACTCCTGATTATCCATGGTATTGTCTCATTAAGCAGAGTCTTTGCTTTGCTGATTGCTTTGCTGAGGAAAAAGTACTTTTTGTAGGCAAGTGTAACATGGTTACAAGGAAAAAATAAACTGAATTGAATATCAGGGTATGATACTACTCTGTAAGAACAAGTTGATTTTATTCAGAAGATCCATTTTCTTGAAACTGACTAGGTTTACAAGGGGAAAATGTCAAAAGAGAACTTAAAAGTAGCCTTTATATAACTTAGAAAATCATTCCAACAGTACCACAGTGAGCAGAGTTAAATGTCTTCCATTATAAACTCCCATTTTCAAGATTTTATAACTTAGCTGCAAAATTCATTCTGGACAGGAACTTGAAATAAAAGTTCTCATAATTAAGTAGCACACTTTTAATATGCTTATGTAGGAAATATTGTTCAAAGTGAAATTCCAATGCACTAAAATTCTGAGTCTTCCTTTTTATAAAATGATCTGAAGACCAATTTACAAAATGAAATGAAGAAAAAAAAGGAGCCTAGAAAAGCACTGAGAAAAATAACTGAAAATTAAAAAATGTTTACAGGAAGAGATGCATAAAAACTCAGTACTTTTAATTTATGCATTAAGTTTCAGATAGTACAAGAAGGATCAGAATTTTGCTATTGTTATTGATGTCCTGTAACTCAAATATAGTATTGTCTCATGCTTTCTCTTGAACAAAGTATTGGTAAGAACTGCGAATCTGAAACTGAGCATTTAAAATAAAAAAGGTAAGAGGAAAAATAAAATACGTAATCCACACTGAAAAGATTTAAGTATTTGTTCAAGGAACTCCTTATTTCATTGTAATTGTCCTACCCATTTGGCTTGATCACAGCACAAGCTGAATCAGTTTCCTTCTTTGCATGATTGCAGTTTGGGTGATGAGATGTGGCACTGAGTGACATGGTTAAAGGACATGGTGGTGATGAGTTGATGGTTGGACTAGGTATTCTTAGTGTTCTTTTCCAGCCTTGATGATTCTATGACTCTTATCTCTGGTTTATGCTGAGTGGCATTTGCAACCTGCCCCTTAGGTCTTGGATTCCATTAGGTCTTGACTACAGTACATAGGTTCAACAAACCAAGTGTTATAAGATTCAACAAGGCTGAGTGCTGGGTTCTGCACTTTGGCCACAATAACCCCATGCAGCGCCATAGGCTTGAAGCAGAGTGGCTGAATAACTATGAAGAGGAAAGAGACCTGGGGTGTTGGTTGATGCCCAGCTGAACATGAGCCTACAGTGTGCCCAAGTGGCCAATGGCATCCTGGCCTACGTTAGAAATAGTGTGTCCAGCAGGAGCAGGGAGGTAATCATCCCCCTGTTCTCAGCACTGGTGAGGCCGCATCTTGAGCATTGTGTTCAGTTTTGGCCCCCAGCTGCAAGAAAGACATTGAGGCCCTGGAATGTGCCCAGAGAAGGGCAATGGAACTGGTGAGGAGTCTGGAGCACAAAATTTATGAGGAGGGGCTGAGGGAGCTGGGATTGTTTAGTCTGGAGAGGAGGAGGCACAGGGGAGACCTCATTGCACTCTACAACTTCCTGAAGGGAGGTTGTGATGAGGAGGGGTTTGGCCTCTACTCCCAGGCAACAAACAGGACCCAAGGAAATGGCCACAAGTTGTGCCAGAGGAGATTTAGATTAGACATAAGGAAACCCTTTTTCTCTCAGAGAGTGGTAGGTACTGGAATGGCCTGCCAGGGAGATGTTGGATTTGCTGTCCCTGGAAGTGTTTGAGGTGTCTGGATGAGGAGCTACGAGATACGATTTAGTGCTTGTGGTAGCAATGGAAATGGGAGGATGGTTAGGCTAGATGATCTTGTAGGTCCTTTCCAACCTTGTGATTCTATGATTTTATGATTCTATATGAATCCTGTTATCACCTAGCAAGTCTTGCTGTATCTGGACGTCTGCAGTTTGCTCATGTAAAAATGCTGATCCTAAAGATCTATAAAAATCAGACACTTATCTTAAAAAAATATGGAGAAATTAAAAAAAGAAGAAAAAAATTAGAAAAAGTTATTCAAAGGCAACCTGCAGTCAATCTGACCTAAAAGTGAAGTTACTTAGTGTTATTTTCCCATATGACTACATTCTCTATCTCTTTCTCAATGAACACATGCTTCAGAATTTTTGTTCTGTGTTTGAGTCTTACATTCTCCCTTTAGGAATCTGTTTTTATTGGAAGTGAAATGAATAACAAGGAACTCTGACATGGTCTTTTAAATTTTGAATTTGGATTGATAAAAAGCTGTTTGAAAATATTGAAATGCCAATGTTACCTTGAGCTTGCAGGAAATTCCATGATTCTAGAAACTGTCCAGGATAGAATGGAATAGAAAAAAATCAGTTGAAAGATATTTTCAGAGATTATCTTACTGCCTGATCCTTCCAGAACTAACAAAAAAAAAATTAAGACATTTAAATGTCTCTTGAACACTGACAGGCATGAGGCATCAATCACCTCTCCAGGAAGACTGTTCCAGTGTTTGACTATGCTCATGGTACAGAAATTATTCCTAATATCCATTCTGAATCTCCTCTTTTGTTGATCCATTTTTTGCTATTCCCATCAATTCTCAGGAGCTGAGCTTGGCACATTCTTGTGGCCCTAGAATCAAGTCCTGGGTACTACACTAGTGACCAACTGCCAGCCAGACTACTGCCAGTCTTGTTCTCAAATCAAATAAGGTCATGCCCTAACAACACTTTCCAGGAAACAACCAGAAAGATTTCAAGAACAGCAGATAGAATTTGCCACCTACCCATGTGGGTGAGATAGATTTATATTGTTACCCTGCCTAATGGTTGATACAGCACACAGGGTAATTGCCTGTTTACAGGACTCATATTTAGTTGTTGAATGAGGTAGAAAAGATCAATGAATGTCTTTTAACATTCAAAATATTGAGATGTCATTACGTATAACCAGAAGCTTCAAAATATAATTTAAGAAAACTCATTATTGCATTGTAAGAACATGTGAGAAACTTGTTCATATAAAATTAATTCAACTTAAAGAGGTCAAACCAAAACCTAGAAAATCTTAGAATCATAAAATTCTTAAAGTTGGAAGGGAACCTTGATGGTCATCTAGTCCAACTCTTCTGCAATTACCAGGGACATCCAAAGCTAGATCAGATTGCTCAGAGCCTGGTTCAGCCTGGCCTTGAAAGTTTCCAGGGATGGGGCATCTCTGAGCAACCTGCTCCAGTGCCTCACCATTCTCAGTGTAAAATACTTTTTCCTTATATCTAACTTAAGCTATAATTCTTAATTAAGATTATAGTCTACATATATTTCTAATCATAATTATTATTACTATTTCATGTCTTTTACATTTTATAGCTATTCTGTGTCTTTGTAAGTCAAGAAATGACATCACTTTCCTGAATTACAGTCTTTGAATACCCGAAGGGAGCCTACAAACAGGAGGGGAATCAACTCTTTGAAAGGGTTGATAGCCGCAGGACAAGAAGAAATGTTTTTAAGTTGAAGGAGGGAAGATTTAGGTTGGATGTCTGAGGGAAGTTCATTGCAGAGAGAGTGGTGAGGTGTTGGAACAGGCTGCCCAGAGAGGTTGTGGATGTCCCGTCCCTGGGGGTGTTCAAGGCCAGACTGGATGGGGCCCTGGGCAGCCTGGTCTAGTATTAAATGGGGAGGTTGTAGCCCTGCATGTGGCAGGGGGGTTGGAGCTTCATGATCCTTGAGGTCCCTTCCAACCTGGGCCATTCTGTGAATTATTGAGTTCTGTTGTAGACTTGCCATAGCCCTATTATTCAGGATAAGTAATTATATTGTGGTATTAGATGAATATATACTGATCAATGCACACTATGAGTTAGGAATTTTCTTAAGTTAACTTTGTTGTATAAATCTTCCATGCTTAAGAACACAAAAAATGAAATAATAAAAACATTTATTTTCAATAAATGATGCATTTAAAGTTTGAAGTTTTAATTTTTTTCCTCTGGTAACAAATAAAACAATATATGTAATAAAATCTGATGGATCATAAATTTTCACCCAGACTAGTGATTTTATACTGAAATCACACTAGTATCTTCAGTTAATGTCAATCATAGCTTGAAAGAAAACACTAATGTAAAAATGAGAATTTCACAGATTTTTAACAGGGAGCATGAGTAGAAAAAGTGTTGCTGCTGTAAGACTAATTTAAAATACCTCTATCATTAAAGTATGAAGAAAAAGAAGATTTAGGAATCATAAATAAAATGATATACTTCATTGTAATTATTTTCTGCTGGATTTGCTTGTAAGAAAACAGTGTGTGCTCATATAGAATGAGGCATGAAAGCAAGGCAAAAGGAACCAAATTATAATTGAAGAGTTTGTAGGTAGCTTATTGTGATAGAGATTGCAGCTTAGTGTAGCAGGGCTTTCTAAAAGAAATTAAGGTTTTGTTTATTTTTTTAGTAATTTTGCTCCAAAGCAACAACAAAAAGAAATAACAAGGCAGAACTTGGAAAAATAAACATTCTCAGATTCTGTATTAATGCACTGTATTTTAAACAAATGGAAGCTTGAGTATGAAACAAGCACAGCAGAGATTCTCCGTGCCTGCTTATTTGCTCTTCTCCTGTTTTAATCAGCTCTCAGGAGACAAAGGCAATAAATACTGTCCGTGATGAAAACATTTTATCACATCATTGAACAAAAGTTATTTCCTCCTAGGACACTCTTCTTGCCTTGTGGGTATTCATGAGTATGGTGATAATGTCACTTCTTCTAGCAAAATTACAATTAATTATGTACAGTTGTTTGTTATTCTAAAAAAGATCAGGGAGACTAAGATTTACATGATAATATATTTGCATATCTGTTTTCTCTGCCTCCTCTACCACTAATATTCAGGGAATATTATAATGTCACAATCATAAAGACAATAAAACTCACAGGTCAGAAAAAGAATTGCAACAACAAAGAAAAAACAGTTCACAATTTGTTTTAATACTAAAGTATGATGGGTGCCTGAAGGTTTCTATTCAGAAATTCATCCTTGCTCAGAATAGCCAGTTCATAAAATACTTTTGTTTTGCTGAATGGTGGGGCTCATAAACTTACCTGAGATGGTGAAAGCAGTCAAGTCTTCAGCATAACAGGCCAGGTGGTTTGTTTCATGTTGACTTGCCCTTTTTAAAATAGATTTACTACAAAGTTTAATAGAATTGGATGGAAGTTTTTGTTGGAAATTTTCCTCCTTTTTTCTTCCTTTTGATGTGCTAACAGCTTGATTCAAATCTTGGTGAAGCCAATGGGAACATACACTGGGTAAGTTATTGAGTAAGTTAAAGTTAAACATATTTAACATTTCCAAAACTTACTTGATAACTTACTCACTGTAAGCTCATAATCAGTATTTCTGAAAACTACTCAGATCAATACCAACATGATCCTTAAATATTATGATTGTCTTTAATACAAGCACCTTTTAGCAACCTTCTGTTTATGTGCAAACACTCCACCATACATCAAATGCACGCCTGGTAATGTGCAATGCACAGACTCAAGGAATATCTCCTCAAACCATGAGCTGTAATAACCTTGATTGGGGGCTGGCCAAGTTGTGAGCTTTCCTCGCAGACTAGGAGCATTCCCAGCGTGCCTCACAAGCCCCTACACTTCCCAGCTCACTTTTATCTTCCTTTACCTCAGGCTCCAGATGTGGGAGGCATATTGTGATGTGAGTTCAAAGCAGCAGCCCACAGAATAGCCTCTTCCATGATTCTCAATGGGAAAGCCTGGCTGGCAGATTTCCTTCCCTTTTGCAGTGCAGTACAGTGGCATCTCCACCATGTGCTGTCTCAGTGTGCCAGGTGCACCTGGCGGGCAGATTGTGAGCCCTACCAACAAGCTGCATCTGGTTGAGGAGACTGTGGAAAGCTGGGAAGATCAAAGGATGTGAGGTGTGGCCTCAGCTCCTGGCTTTGAGCCTTGCCTGCTGCAGCTGCTTGCTGCTGGAAGGCAAACCAAGCTGTGCAGATTAACAGTGTGCTTGGTCTCAGGGAATGAAGAGACTCTCTGTGCTCAGTAACCCATTCATGCAAGGGGCAAAAGGCTAGAAGTAGTAGGACAAGGCAATATCAGGGTGTGGTCTGTGGTCAGGATGATGGTCCTCTCATGGGAAGACTTCAGAGCCTGCAGCTTTCCCCTGCATGGAGAGATTGGGAGTACAGAGTACAGTGGCTGAAGATGTCTGTATTTGGACATCTAGCCAATATAGATACTAAAGATGGGAAACATTCAAAAGAGGCTTAGAAATCTGAGCCAAAGGCCTGATCTCTACTTTAAGGATGTTTTGCAGTATCGCATGGAACATCTATATTACTCTTGCTGTTTCTTTGCCAGAGCATTTTGCTTTATATTATTTAGACTAAGTTTTCAGTAAACATGAGATACTCTTGTATTAGAAGTTAAATCTCTGAAAAATTTATCCCTTTTAGGTAAGGAAGTTCAATATTTGTAGGCAACAGCGTAAGAGATGTATTTTGCAATCCATTGACACTCTAGTTCCTCCAAAATCAATTTTGAAAAACACAATAAATAGTGTGCTTTTTAGCAAATAAGGACTTTTATGGAAATTTTTCTCTTTTCTTTCCAAGGTGTCCAAATTTTGCAAATCTGGTCACATGACTTCATACACAAGAGTGAATATTTTAAAGAAGAATTAGCTTTTGGACAAAGCGTAATAAAGAGAACACTGAAACATGAAAAAATATATTTAAACATTGAAGGAATTTCCATGAAAACTCACCTCAGATGAAATACATAGAGAGGCATGTCTTTGCTGGGTGTGAATACTGAAAGCAATTTAAAAAATAAAAGCAACCAAAACCGACTAGCTTTTTATATAACTTTCAAAAGATCAAAAACACCCCAGCTCTTGTAAGTGGATAAATACATACACAACTTTTTTAGAGCTAAAGCATTCAGAAGGCTTATGTGTCATGATGAAAAGTATGGACTTCATTTGGCCTTTTCTGAGAGAATCCATTTATTTCATCTTATTTATTAATTTTTTTTAATGCTATTAGCTTGAAACTCTCCTGGTATTTTGTGAGCAATAAAACAGGCAAACTGTCTTTTTTGTAAATTGTTTCTGTCTAGTCCTCTGTATGCTTGCTTAGCAGGAATGTGTATCTACTTCCAGTTTCATAATTGTTACATTTGTAGGCAAATACAGTCTCAGAAATTGCCATAAATGCACAGGACTAGCAGTACACAAAACAATGCTCAGACTTTTAATTTTAATATTTTATCCCTCCTCTTTGAGGAGGAACACTAGATCCATTGTCAGAATCAGCACAAAGCTAAAATGAACTCTCTGACTTTGATAAGAATAATAATGCATTTTTGTTTAATTAATCACAGCAATAGGTAAATAGTTTGACTACTGATCTTGTCATTTGATGTTATTGCAGATAATCCTGAACTGTTTACAAATTAATATTTACACTAGGTACCAATTCTATTGCTAATAACCTTTCTGTCTTTCAACACAAAAAAAAGTAGAGACACCTAAAGCCAACCATATTCATTCTGTTTCAAGCAGTATTTGAAAATGCTTTCTGTGCTGTGAGCCACTAAGTAAAAAAGTTTCCTTTCTGCAGAAAACATGATTTTCCAGAGTTAGTTTTCTAAAGGAGACAGGACATATGATTCAATTCCTGACATCACACGTTTCTCAGATAGGTAACTCTGACATCACTACCTCATTCTCTTTCCATCTAATTGTCTCTCTAGCTGTCTTGCTTCATGATCAAACAGAATTGTTGGCTAATCACTTGCCCTTTTCATCAGGCACCTTATCACTGACTGCTGTGTTTCTGGAGTATAGCCAGCTTTTTGGCACTTCTATCTCACAATCTTGAAATGTGCACAATTTTCCATTTTATTCCCCTGAAATAAATACCATTAAAAATTTTATATCCCGTGAAACTTTCTATATTTTCAAACTTTGCTTTTCTGCAAACACCAGTCACAACCAAAAGGAGGAAATAAAAAGTTCTCTGCAGTAGTCCTAGTTCTTCTAGAGTTCTAGTAAATATGCTGCTGTCACCTAGCAACTCTATTTTCTCTCTTTTTCATATTGGAATGCCAATATATGGGAAATGGTAAACTATCTGCTTGAAATGAATCTTCAGGAAATCCAACACAAAAACAACTTAATATTGTGTCCAGGAAAATGACTTTGAAAAAAAAAAAAATGTTCTAATGTTTTTTAGCTGGTGTTTGAGGTGATCTTTGGAGCCTGAATGCTATACCCCTAAAAGGATTTTCTACAGCATGGATTCATTCAGACCCAGATTCAGACAAGCGTTTAAGGATGTAGGGAAGTATATATGTGACTGGTGAGTATCTCAACACAAATTTAAATATGATTGTGTTAAGAATTTAAAAAAAAAACAAAAAACTGTACTTATCTGGGAGGGATTTTATAATTAGTACTGTAAACTAGAGAGTTCTGTCAGTCATTTTCTAACTTGTTTCTGCATCCTTAATTAGTTTCTATGTCAAATTGCTATGTCAGAAACTCCAGACTTCATCAAATAAAAAGAATCTATGCTTACATCTGTACCGTGTCAAAGAATCAGACCTGTAAATTAATATTCAAGGTTTCTGAATAGCCATCACTACACACCCTAACAATGCCTTGCACAAACAAGAGATGTTATTTCTAAAAAAGGCATCATTCTATAAACAAGTTTCATGACTCCATTTATTTATTTCAATCAAATACTAGAAAAATTAAAAAAGAAAACAAAAATAAGTAATAAAACAACACTACTATTTTAGCATAGAGATGCAAATACTCAGCACGTGAGCAATCATAGTATGCAATTGTAATAAAGATAAATCAATTATTTCAAATTAAGTGTAATACAGACAAGTAAGGACATAAAGGTCTGACAGGATTTAGAGCCATGTGGAAAAAAAAAGAGGGAAAAAGAAGAGCTAGATGAGACAAATACAACTAGTATCATTTCTCAGTTTTTTGAGCAAAGAATTTAAAATCTCTCATAGCTATATAATGTGTGATAATGCTAGTCTGTATTGAGACGTTCTATAATCCAGAGTAACACACGCGCACACACATATGCAATTATGTTCAAAGCATAATTTCAGTAAACCTACCAACTCACAATGCTTCCTAAATGAAGATCTCCAGTACTGTTATTCCTTTCTAAATCAAGTACCTCTATTCTGTCAGGATCTACTTTTGGAAGTAAACCTCCATCATTATTGAATGATTGTTTGATAAATGCTTCTTTTCTGAGCACAATCTACTATTTTAACAGTGTAAGAACAACTCAAATGACATAAGCTGCCATTAATTTTGTGGGACGAGTTATTCCTACTGAGTTTGAATTTTAGCTGCTGCAGGAGATATTTTATATTCAATTGTCTATTGTTTTGTACTTCTCAGTGTCAATGCTGCTGATAGAATTGGCATTTAAAGTTTCAGGATATTTATAACTTTCTTCAATAGATAGTAATTCTGAGAAGTTTCCTTTATGTTAAAATTCAAACCACCTACTTTTGCTGCTTGGCCCTGGTTTGATCAGAATAGAGTATTTGTACTTTACAGTGGTTGTGGCATTGTGGCGTAGTTTGT
The DNA here is from genome assembly GCF_987193195.1 of Phasianus colchicus. NCBI lineage: Eukaryota > Metazoa > Chordata > Aves > Galliformes > Phasianidae > Phasianus > Phasianus colchicus. The sequence goes on from NC_143439.1 coordinate 43,483,158, forward strand.
TGTTTCTTCAATATTTACTGGTCCTTGTATGAGAGGAAAAATAAAAGTACAGTTTATATTGTTAATAGAAGGTGCACAGCTGTCAAATTTGTTAAATATATAATATCTGGGGAACTTAGCAGTAGGAAAGGATGTAAAGGTTTGAATATAGTTAAATATTTTATCTGTGCATGGAGGGTCAGCATAGGAAAGCACAAATTGTTTTTGAAAATCTTAGGAGTGGCTGAAGTCTCAAATCAATCAGAAACAACAGTGAGACTTTCCAAGTGGAATAAGAGGAAATGGGATAACTGTGAGAATCATTGAGAATGAAAGTAAGTAGTTTTAAGTTCGTCAGGAGTAAAAGTCAGAGAAGCGTCCATACTAATAAAATAGTCCATAATAAGTTATGAAAACAATCTTCGCAACAGCTTTCTGGAAACAACAGAGCCCTATTGTATATGAAAGAGTACAAACAGGGTGAGACAGACTGTATTATGTCCTACCCTTTTGAATTAATCTAGCTTTAAGAGCTGATTAATATGTCAGCCCTAGAAGGATGGCAGTCCTTTGCTGATTGCATCATAACTTACTAAATGGTAAGTGTGAGAAAGGCTCTTCTGTGTTCCTACTGTTGAAAGTTAATTTTTGCTCCTGTTGCTTCTTTCAGGTATCACTTAATAAGACATGAGCTTCTTGGCATAATACACACATAATTTATGAATGTGTAAAGTTGCAGAGCTCTTAACCACATTGTCATACAGTGTTATTCAGAAAGTATTGTACAGAAAGTACATCTTTCAACTTCAATTTGTTCATTTAACCAGAAGTGAATGAACATAATTCTACATACACAATTTACTTACTGCTATACTTTCTAGCAGTGTCCCCATTTGGCTGAAAAATTAAGGTTAACTTCTAATACAGAAAATAAAAACTTTCTCTATTTCATTTGTAAGTAAAAAATAGCAGCTTTACCCCAGCATTTACTATTTTCCCTTCATGTTATGGAATCCAAAAAATGCCATGGGTACACTGAGGACAATTAATATGGATCTTACGAATTTGGAATTCCTGACCTGTCTTTTTGGTTTTGTAGATTCTGTTAGTAGGATGAAATTAGCAAAACATTTGGCTGCACGTTCTTAAAGTAAAATATCACATTTATCTGAAAAATATTGCTACATTTTTCAGTAGCAATTTTAAGAGCTTCTTGGATTCTAAAAGCCTGCTTCTGTTAGGCACATTTACAAAACAGAGACACATATCTGTTAAGATGTCTGTAGTTTAGAAAAGCCTGCACACACCTGGCTTCCTCCATTTGGGATCCTGCTAAGAATTTGAAAGCTATTAAAGAGTGAAGATGACTTGAAAGTAGAAAATAAAGGCCTGAAATATGATCTTAGAGCTGGTATTAATTTAGTTGTGCAAAAGAAAAGTCTTACAATTATGTGCTCAGTATATCCTTTAGCTGATGATAAAGTATTGCCTTGCAATCATTTTTCGCCTCTACTTTGCATATCTGTAGACGTATGACTCAGTCTTACGTTTACGGTGGGGTTATTATTGTTAGTTTACATTTCAGGAAGCAGTAACAATCAGCTCTTAAACATGTTCATTTATATCTTTTTTTTTTTCTCATTTAAATGTTAACTATTTAAAGAATTTCATGGGACAACTTCCTTAGTGGCTTCACAGACTATCTTTCTGTGCAAATTATCTGTGATTGATGTTCATTTTCTAACTTTCATAGAAAAGGAAATACTAAATTACTGCAGTACTGCGCTGATTTTTATATCACATTTTCTTAGGTAATTTTCTTCAAGATTCCAGATGCAATTAGTATTTGCACTGTCTCATAATATTCCTTATGTGGCATTTAGCTTGAATATACGCTTCATTCTTTCTCAGGAACATTATCTGTATCATAGACTGAACATCTGAGAGCTTCATTACAGACATTCTCAAAGATATACTGTAGTCATATTAGAAAAATGTGTCTCTCTTTCAAGTTTTTACTAACTTTTCCACTTTATTTTTGCATTTTTTTTTTTTTGTTTGTTTGTTTCTTTTCCAGCTTTATGGTACTGAATAATACACAGACATAAATCTGTTTTGAAGGACATCTACTATTCCTCAGAGTCTGAAGGTACTCTTGAAAAATCAGAGGGGGATGTTTGGTGTTCTAAGAAATAACAAAGAATTACTTTATTTCAAAGTTCTCTCTAAAATACAGTAGGACTGTTGAACATCTAACTCACTGCTTACTTAAGTATGCAATTGGCAACTGTCAAAACTGTTTCATTACATCCTCATTGATCGGAGGGGGGACGCTCTCCTAGGTCTGTCTCCTCCTGCCTATGTACCTGTAGAACCCCTTCTTGTTATTTTTCACATCCTTGCCGAGTTCAGCTCCATCTGTGTCTTGGTTTTTATGATCTTATCTCTACACATGTGAACAATACCCCTGTATTCTTCCTAGGCTAAACAAACCTGCTTCCACTTCCTGTACATTTCCCTCTTTTTCTCAGCTTAAACTGCAGGTCCTTGCTCAGCCATGCCAGTTGCCCAACTCCTCTGCTCAATTTCTTCTACTGGGGATGGAGAGCTCTTGTGCTCACAGAAGGGTGTCCTTAAAGAGTGCCAGTTCTGTGCCCATGCCCTTAAGTATGGTTTCCCATCCAGCAGTTCCTTGAGCAGCTGGAATTTTGCTCTCCTGAAGTTCAGGGTCCTGACTCCACTTTTTGCTAGACTTGCATTCCTCCAGTTCACAAACTCCACCTGGGCAGGATCACTTCGACCCAGGCTGCCTCCAATCTCAACCTCTCTAAGTTACCTATCAACAGACACATACATGAAACATAACACCAACTATCTGGATAGTCAGCTAAGACTGATGATATACCTGCATTTTAATCTGCTACTTGCTGTTTAAGTATTATTTTAAAGAATTATGAGACAGTTGCATTGACATGTGATAGTAATTTCATGTAAATGGTGAAACTTTAAAATACCTTTGGAAATTTGTTCACTAAAACAGCTTCAATGGTTTCACCACAAACTAAAAATAAGGCTGTAGAGCAGCCTTATATTAAACAATAATTACTATTTTTTTCCAAATAACTCTGTTAATAGAAAAGATCATATAAGTGAAGTACAAGGAAGATACATTAGGTCCAGGAAAAAGAATTGGAATTTGATGTTATTTGCAGATATCTTCTAAAAAATCTATGACGGGACTCTGAAACTCTGAAGAAATCTGAAAATGTTGAATACCATGGACAAACAGAAAATAAGTGTACTTCAGGAAACTTGTTAACAAAGGACCATGGTGTGGTATCAGACTGCAAATACTCCCATGCACCAGTGTTAACAATGTTAAGGCATAAAATAATACTTCTGAAGGTGTTCAAGTATTTTAGGTAACATGATCAACACAGAGTAGGCAAATTATATTTACATTATAAGATTGAAAAGTACCAATGTGAAAGCTCTTAGGAAAGAAATACACTTGTTTTTCAGGAAAGTATACAGCACTTGCTGTACCAAAGTCTTACGTGTGCTACTATCTTCAGTTTCTACATTACCTGCATAGTAAATGTGATTATGTTTAATCGCCATGCTTTGGCTCTTACTAATTCTTAATCTTGATAGTTCCTGACAGAAACTGAAATACTGGGAGAAGGAAATTGCTTTCACTTCACCCAATTACACTACTTCTGGGAATAAATTTAAAAAAAAATGCTGTCTGCTATTAATCCCACTGGGTGAGAAAATAAAAGTACAACAAGTTTTTTTTGGTTGTACACTATGATTTTTATTTTTTTATCCTATAAGTAAAATTCATTAAATCTTAGTGGCTTCAGAAAAGAAATGATTTTTTTCATTTGCATGAAGAATGCTCATAATATCAGAGCAGGAGTACAATTTCAAGTACTAGGTATTGTTACCTTCTTCTTTTGCATCCCCTAACTTCCTGTAATCTTTTTCAGTTTTCCTATCTGATAATACTTCTTCCTTATATTCCTACAGTGAAATCTGACTCCTTACTATTAACTATTTTTCCTTCAAGTGTACAGTGAATTATCTATTCATACTTATGTTTTTTCCCCTTGATATCCAACTCACTAACACTTTTCCTTGTCACTTTCCTTTCTCATTCTATTCACACTTATTGCTCTCTGTTTTATTCTTCTGAACAATTTTTTCTCATCTCCTACTACTTGCTCTGCCTGTCATTCATCATTCAAGAAGAATATAAGAATGGCTATAATAGATGATGCTAAACTTAAGTTAGTGCTGAACAGAGGGCAGTTCAAATATATAGTGTTGTTTCCTGTGATACTCCCTGAAATTCCTTTTAAGCTGAAAGGCTTGAGCTATGGGTTAGTCTCTGTAAACTAGAAGCTGTGTCCTTTTACAGAAAGGATTTCAGCACTTATCAAATATTGTCCAAAATTAAATGGGGAATGAAACTCTGGCCTATAGGTCTTTGGAAAGAAATTCGGGTGTGTTGGTTGATGGCAAGATGAATATGAGTCATTGGTGTGTTCTGGCAGCCAAAAGGGCCAAATGTACCCTGGGGTGCATCAAGCACAGCACTTCCAGCTGGGTGAGGGGAAGGGTTGTCTTGTTCTGCTCTTGCTGTACAGCCTCACCTCAAGCACCATGTATGATTCTGGGCGACACAATCTAAGAAGAATCTAGAAGTATTAGAGAGCATCTGAAGGTGGGCTATGAATGTAGTGAAGGGTCTAGAGGACAAGAAGTATGGAAAGAGGATGAAGTCCAGAGAAGAGGATGCTGAGGGGAGGCCTTGTGGCAGCTTACAGCTCCTCTCAAGGAGAGCAAAGGGGAAGCTATGATCTCCCCTCTGTGATTACAGCAACAGGACCTGAGGAAGTAGCTCTTAACAGAGCCTCTTAAAGACAAGCTTCACTGTGAACTTAACCTGTATGATATATATGAGAATTCCGACTGTGTTGTTACCTGAGAGCATTTATTGTTCACCACCAGACAGGAGCATGTATACAGAAATAACAACAGCTGGCACGAGTTCATGTTCATACTACTGTGCCAGAGTGTAACTTGTTATTCTTACCATTTCTAGATTGTGTTAAAAAATTGTACCTGCACTTTTGAGGATAACTGAAACCAAGGCTATCTTTCAGTACTTCTTTTGGTTTCATACTTGAGTGATATCTGCCAAATTGCTGAAGAATTATCTTTTAAAAAACAGAAAATATTTTTTACTCCTTGTCATCAACACCTCTCAGATGCCAGACTCTTACCTCTTTTCCTCAGCATCTTTGTGAAACTACTTGAGAAAGGCAGTCAGCTGCAATTAGCAACTGAAGGTGCTCTAGTGGCTGAATTATTGAGGATATAAGATTACTCTTGTGATCATTTTGTTTATTAAATGTCAGCTGCTATTGGTATAATGAGATGAGCTTGTCTCAACTGGTTGGCTGTAGATGTTCATGAGTCTCAGGCATTGGAAGTATGTTTGTGAACACATGAGCAAATAGACTTGCAGAGTCACAGAACAAACCCATAGCACAGTATTGTGTTGCTTGGAGTGAGGCCATTTTTCCTTTAACAGGATGGTGATGAAAAAATTTGCTCTTGCATAAGCTGGCAGAGAACAGGAAACATCTCTGCTAATGTGGAGATTGTTTTTTTCAGTGTTAGAGAGTGCCAAAACTTGACAAAAACTTGAGTGTTGAGAAGAGCTGGCTATTTACAGTCCTTGTCCAGGTGTATTTTGAGTTTCTGGCAAAGTATGTGGTTTCTGTGCGTTTTCACCATTTACAGTAAATGCAAAACTGATTCTGCTTGATACTAGATGGCAGTTCCACAAGTTTACTTGCAGAAATTTTCAGTAGCTAAAATTAACACCTTTTCTTACTCCAGAATAGTTCCTACCTTAGAAGGATGGTTTGTGCTTCTGAAGGCAACACAAACTGCATGGGGCTCTCACAGAGAGCAGCAGAAGCAGCACTCAGTTCATTTGTTGAAGAACTGGGCATCTATCCAATAAATTTGGGCAATTAAATCCGCTTAGAAGTCCTTTCTGCTCAAAAGAGATAAATGATTTAAGTGAAAGAGCACCTATAATATTAAAAAGTTAAAATCACTAATAATGAGTTAACGTCAGAAGACTGCCTGTATAAATAGAAGTATTATTTTGACTTTTCAGTGTACAACAGCCTATAGAAATGTAAACCTGAAAAAGCAAATGTCCTCAAACACATAGATATTCTCCAGTGTGTTTTTCTCCATGTTTTTCACATAGTGCTATGTATTTTCAGTTCTTATTCTATTTCTTTCATTTCTGACATTTGTTAGATGTTACCTTTAAGAAAACAAAAAGTAATTGAAGCGCTATTAATACAGTAGTTTGAATCTTAGGCATTATTTGTATATTTTTAACCAGCCATTGTTCTTTAATATAGGAATAAATCTAAGAGGAAGAACTGAGGAAGAAATTGCACGCTATTTCTACTCCATTGCAAAGTAATGACCTATGCAGCTACATTAGTCTTCGTCTAAGCTGAAAGAGCAGCATTAATCAGTAACAAAAAATAAATTTGATGTCCCTTGCCTTCTTTTTTGTGCACAGTGGTCTATTCTCAGCCAAATGTGTCAATTTATAGTACACGGTTACTGTGTTGCTGGTGCCAACAGTCTGCTTGTGGCAGGAGAATTGGAAGTATATCAGGGAGTGGATTTGAGCTGGAGGACTCTGCCAGCTCAGCCCAGACCATTGCCACACTCAAGCTGGTGACAAGAATTTCTAAATCCTGACATTGGCTTCAGTTTATGCTCACCATGAAATGTAGGCAAAAAAGGGAGACTACATCTGCTTCTTTTGTAAGCCAAAGAGAAAGGAGAAACAGAAGCAGGAGCATTACCATTGGTACAAAGACTCCAAAAGGCAGAACTCTTCTTTTTTAAGACTTAAGGGATCATTCAAGTGTGCTTTTTCTTTGTGCTTGTTTTCTTCTTTAAATGAGATTTCTAAGGTATTTGTTTATGTAATCCTAACTCAATTCTCTGTTACAGTGGCTTTCTGACATGTTAAGCAAAAGAATCAGATAATCTTTTAACAGAATCATCACATTTATATGGGAATAAATCTGGGAATTTATTTCTGAAGGGCAGCTGCATTACTTACCTGTACTTCAAAAATCCTTCTGATATATGTACTGCTCTCAAACACTGATTTAAATAGCAATGCTGCCCTTTAAAGAACATTCACTAGTTTAACAATATGGACGTGCAAATGGCTATATATACTTTTTGTAAAATACATCTATTGGCAGCAAAACACCTTCCTTACACTTTAACTCTATTTGTTTTACTGCTTGTTAGTTTAGTTTATAGAAGCTTACATGACATTTTTATTGCTTTATGGTTTTGTTGCAGTTTTTAATTGCGATATTATGTGCCAGATCCCTTGGCAAGAAGTACCTATATTACCATTTTACAATACATGTTGTTGTGGAGCAAAAATCTCTGAGGGAAAAAATAGTCCTAAATAAAACAAACAAACAAAAAAAATGGGATCCTATTTAGGATTAAAAATATAAAGTTGAAGGACCTGAGCTCACATTTCCACTCTAACCTCTCTTTTGTCTTCTGAACTGAGAGAATCTTGCAGTTAAAACTTGTAGCAATTAAAGATTTATTTTTACATACAAGAATCCCCTGAAACGAACAACGAAGAGAAATTCTCTCCAGCTCTGAATCAGAAGTTATTCTTATTCACTGAAGGCTGTATCAGTATATACAGACACCTTGTATTATTGCTGCAGATAGCTCAAATGTGCTTTTTTGATACACTTTTTTTTCCTTATTATACTTCTAAAGTTAGGAGACACAATACAGTATGACTTTAAGAGCTAGATAAAACCTTGAATTTCCAGAACAATCATATTCTCTGTCCATATTGGAAGTAAAAGAATATACTCAAATCCAGAGATTGCAATACGTTAATTATTAAACTCATTCCATTACCTTCAAATGCTGATAAACTTAAACTCTTAGCTCTCTTTAGTGGATTGAAATCTGCATTTGTGTAACAGCGCCATTATTCCCAAACTTCTTTCAGATCACCTACTAATTTTGCCTGAACTACAAATTGACCATCAGAGGAAAGAATTTACTTTTACTTAACGGAGGCTTTTTGTGACTTATCTACCGCAAATCTTCGGGGTTTAACCTCAATGACCATTAAAACTAACAGTAAGTCTTTGCTTCTCTTGCTATGTGAGGAGGCTTTGGGTCAGAAAAAGTAGGTTAAATCTCATTTAACCTACTCATGCCAAATAATGACATCCCATAGTTTTATTTTTTTTTTTCCTGTTCCTGGAATCTTTCTCCTTCTTTCTCCCTCTCTTTGACTGCCTCTTCATATTTTTTACCTTTCATAGGACTGTGTTTAGCCAGTGTATCAAAATGTATAACGTGTTTGCCATAACTTAAGCTTCCCATAAATTGTTTCATTTTGAATGCTGCTACTGTTTGAAACATAGCATAGATATGTTGATTTTCACCTCAAAGACACACGTTTAACTCATTTAAATGAGTGGTCTAATCTACCACAAATTTTAAATCTGTGAGCCTTTTTAATCTTCAAGTTCTGGCACAAATTTTCTTTTTGATTCCACAATTGACTTGATTTCATTTTGCAAATCATAACATCTTTTTCATATTTTACCCTGAACTAGCCACCTTTCATCTGAAAAGTAAATCAGCTTCCATACTTTTCAGGAACTTCTGGAATTGGCAGTAATTCAATCTGTTGGAGTTCATAGCTTTGATGATGATTTGTACATTATCTGTTTTTAATTTTGTTGTATAATGTAGTAGTATTTCATCAAACATGAGTTGCTAGTGGCAATTGGATTACATTCTATTAATTTATAAATCCCACTTTTTTTTTTTACCAAACATCACTTTGGACATCATCGTAGCTATACTTGATAAGCTGACAAAAGTTAAAGAAAACTGATTTAATGTAGTTTTTACTACTTTGTAAAAATAAAGAGATTTAGTTGTGTCTTTTAGCAGCACCAAAAAAGCAATTTCTTGAGACACATCATATTTGTTATCTATTAAAAATGGCAAACATAGCCATATCTTTAGCATTAGTAATTTATCTGTTGCCAAAGCATTCTGTTTGAAATTAGCAGCTTTACTTTCCATATTTCCTTTGATGGATTTTCCTGTTTATTCAATTTGATTGGTTACAGTCTAGTGATACATACTAATTAAATATATATATATATATCTTTTTTATCAGCACATGCTTTCCATATGAGTTTAATAAGCTCACTTTCAGTAAATGGTTTTGATTTTTTTTTTTTACAATCAGATTTTTTACCACATAATTAGCTTTTATAATAGAGTCCATTTGAGTTGTAACTTAATTTTTTTTTTTTAATGATAGATTTTCTTCATTTCTTCTATTTTGTTTTTACAAAGTATTCCTTGATATATATTGAATTTGGCAATATGTTTTTGCACGTGATGTCTTTTCAAATTGTATTTTTGAAAACTGACACATTTTCCTTACATACTAAGTACCATGTCATATCATTTGTCTCTACAAAAAAGTACTCATCCATTCATTTTTTTGTTGAATACTCCTCCTTCATCCATGATTTTTCTCTTTTTTTGGGTTCCATTTTCTTTTGAGGTGATATTAGGTAAGTTGAAACATTCTTATCAATAATCACTGCACATTAGTCACCAAGTAGCACAAGTTCATTGCAACATATAATATACATGGAGTTCAATTTGACTGAATGCATATGGCAGAACTGAATGCATGTGCCTTCCTACTTGTCCTGGTTTCAACTGAGACATTTTTAATAGCACAGTGATGTTTGGTTGTTGCTGAATGATGGGTGTGCACACATGGCCAGGCCAAACTGTGCAGCAGGGAAAGAGCCATTGCCATTATAGCTTGGGGCAGGGAGTGGCCAGAGGACATACTATTCCAGAACATGTGAGGCTAGGTGGCCACAGGTTGGATGTGTTGCTTTATAAGGAATGTGGAGGACAGTTAAGAATAGCAAGAGAAACCAAGTCATAAATAAAATATTTTATAACTGAACACTTTCTTGAGGCTACCTCCCATGTGCATGGCAGAATCCTAACACTCACTGCAACTCAGCACAACACATCAAAACTGAAAAGAGAAAGTGACATTAAACACAAAACATGCAGTTTCCATAGGGTCTTATAAATATGTTCTTATATTTACAGATAAATGTGTCCTGAACAACTGTTTTCTTGTTCAAACTTACCTTATGCCATATGGTGCCTAAGTAACTTGTGGCTTTTCCTAATCAGTGATCAATGGATCACATCAATTCATTATTCTTTTGGACAGTACTGTAATTTGATCTTTGTCATCCAGAACAGATTTAGCATAGCTATTTTAAGAAGAAATAAGTCACTTGGTTCCTACTATTTTGGAAGTACTACAATCCTCAACAAACATAGATGTCTATTTTTCATCCAGAAGACAAAAGTAGGTCAAGTAGCCTTTTTTTATGCAGGCAGCATCAAGTAGTTCGGCCTTGGGTGAGGGTTTGGCTGACGCTCGTCTCTCTGAAGGCTTTAAGAAAAAGCCAGTTTAGTTTTGTTTACACTGTTTTTCTCACAGTCTTGTAATACCTTCTCGTTAATGAATGCACTTATTCTTCCTGTAGAAAAATACATAATGCTAGAAAAGCTGTCTTTATCTGGGATGTGTTGCTGACATAACTATGATAATGTTCCAAGGGATTTGCATACTTAAGGGACATAATGGTTTAACATTTCATTTCAGGCTGAGATTTTTCACTGGGGTCAGAGTCAATATACTGCCAGATCTGTGGTTTGCTTGCTGATTGCTTAAAAGGCTTCATTGCATCTGACTCTCTGGGCAGCTGCTTTGGGCCAGGCACAGACTTAGTAGACCTCTACTCATGCATTCAGCTGTTCATAGGGCTGCACTACAAAGGCCCAGCAGTAATGATTTTCCCTTTCTTAGACTGCTTTTGGTCAAAATTCTGCAGGAAAAAAAAAAAAAAAAAAAGTCTTTATGGTGTTGGTAAAAACCAGAAAATATTTCTCTGCTCTTTTTATTTTGAGTTTCATTTTTCTATTCTTGTAATGTTTTTTTAAGGTAGCAGTTAAAAGTCTGACAATTTTCATTATGCCTCATGGAGAAACTTGGAAACTCTTACATTCTGCCCAAAATAAACTTATTCTAAAGACAATCTGTTTTTACTTTAAAAGCCCAATTGTGGTGGAAATGTTGTGAAATTCTGCTCAGTTGTCAAGATGTCAATCTCACATCACAAATATGAGATCACAGTTAGGCGGCATCCAGAATAAACAACCAGTTCAGACTAATGTGTTCCAAAGCAAGCTAATCTTGAACTTTAACACTGTAACTTTTTTTGGAAGGGTGAGATATAATAAGGAATAAATGGATTGTATTACATTGCCAATACTGTATACTGTAATCCATAGCTACTGTAAGCACTCCCATATGACAGTGTACTATAAATACACTAGAACTATTTTTTGTTGTTGATTGAAAGTATCTTTTGAAAAAGGGGAATGAAAAATCAGGAGATTCTTCTCCCCTTAAGTTTATTTTTATATTACAAAATATCCTAAAAGAAAAAAAAAAAATGTTTTGAACTTATTTTATGCACATGGCAATTAAAAAAATCCTCAATCCATTTGCTGTTGGGACATTTCCAGCCTTTGTGATACTGTTGGAAATTGGACAGTATAAAATGGAAGCTTCTGTACTAGCAACTCTACCACTTGACACAGAAATAAAAGCCTTTTACAGGGAATCCATTTGTATTCACTTTGGATTTCAAAATTATTTCCATCCACTGACAGATTTGGAATCTGTGTACTTGTAAATGCAAGATGTGCAGATGTGAGGAGAGACTGCCAAGAGTCTGGAAAAGCAGCAGAAGCTAGTGTTGTCTGGTTTGATCAGGAAGGGGTTGACAGTCAAACAGTGAAAAAATCCATTTTGTGTGACAAGAAATATTTCCATATACAGTGCATTGATACATGTGATCCTTATTCTTCTTGAAACTTGAACACAAGTATGCCCTTGAGAATTTGTCTATTTAGAATGGAAAGACACACTGGGCTAAAAGATCAGCAAAGAAGATGTCAAGAGAACTGGAATAATAATTTCGTTGATGTTGGAATTATTGCTTTGTTTCTTCATTCATATTCCATTTGGTAAAAATACAACGACTTTTTAATGGAAAGTAGAGAACTCATCTATTCTGTTTGGAAAGTATTTAGTATAGTGGGGAGACATGACTCAGTTAAGATCCAGTGAAAAACTAGAATTCTTAGTTGCGTATAGTTCAGCACAAATGCATAAATATAGGAAGTATTTGCCAATAAGTAGTTCAGCATACTTTTGTTAAAATAAGAAGTCTGAAAATAGATAAGCTCAGTGGTTTTGTTTTGTTTTTTTTTTTTTTTTTGTTGGTTTTTTGTTGTTGTTGTTGTTTTTTTCTGTAGTCTTACAGGTAGGGGCATAACTGATCATGAAAATCTGAAAGAATTCAATTTTTCAATAGCTGTTAATTTAATTTTGTGAACTGAAACTTTCTTTGGAGTTTTTTAGTTCTCATTGTGTAAATGAACCTACCTATAAAAAGGGAGAGTTTAAAAATGGGCCTGTTGTCTTTTTACTCTCAGTGGTACTAGCACACATTAATCGATAGAGCAGTGAGAATATGAGAACAATAAGGTTTATTGCCATAATACCTAAAGTAAGTTAGATATGTACAGTGACTCAACAGCCAATAATGACAAGCCACACTGCTATTTGTATGCAAAATATTTGAGGAGACCTATGCATAACAGAAGGTTATGCATCTGATACCCAAAACAGCATTTCTTCTGAGAGCTGAGCTACCAATCCTGAAAGGCAAATCTGTCCCTAGTAGAACAGCAAGTGGATAATCTGGAGAAGGAAAAGGATGATTCTGCTGTGTCCTGGCACCAAGAAGGTGGCTTATGCTCCACTTGAGAAGGAAAGGAGGACAGCATTTGAGCCAACTGATCCTGAGCCAAGCAGAAGCACCAGAAGGAAATATTGACTGAGAGTAATGGGCAACTGCCTTTTTGTGTAGGAGTGGGGTAGGAGAATGGAGGGACTCAATCTGACCTGTCATCTAGAGAAGATCAGTACTTTCCAGGGGCTTAGATTCAGGATGCTGTGGAAAGAGTGATGAAGATTGACTTACCTTCTGACAGTGCCAACTTCAATATCCACAATATGAAGAAAAATGCTAAGATGTATTTTATAAACAAGAAATGTACAAAACAACAACAACAACAAAAAATAGTGGGCTGAAGGAGAACTTATCTACAGAAAAAAACAAACTCTCATAGTTCTATATTAATAGTATATTTAATTTATATTAAAACAGTGACATTGTATAGATATAATGTACCATAACACTGATCAGAACAGTTGTGAAGATTAACTGTGTGGCATATAAGATTTTTAAACAAAGGAATGTACAGTATAAGAGTAATTTCTTTGGTATTTTGAGGATATGTGTACATACCAAATGGAGGAAATGAATATTCATATTTAATTCTTGTGTGTGTGTAGAAGTGATGTTAAATAATACATGCAACATTAATAATATAGGGTTACAGAATAAACATCTTAGTGTGAAAACACTCCTGCACACTCTTAAATAGCTAAATGGAAACTAATGAAACAGCTCAGTTTTTGCCTGCAGTGATTTATTTGGTAGATGTACATGAATTTTATTCATATCAGTAGATAGATCTGTTCTTGTTAGTTCTTGACTAAAAAATCATCTAAAAAATGAAGCATTTATTTTATGATGGTTATTTAGATTTCTTCTCAGACATGAGTGCAGAAAGAATGATTCATCTATTAGAAAGAGTCTGTTCATACCTCATTTGAGAGAAGGAGTAGGAAGTGCTGCAATTAACAAATGTTATTGGTGGATCCCAGTGTTATACACAATTACAAAAGGAGCATCAGGAAACTACAGACCTGCTACTCCAACCTCAATACCTGAAAATGTTATAGAGAAGATTCCTGGGGAATATGCCCAGAAGATGTCTTGCAGAGGGGACTAAATACATTGAAGGTTTGAGTAATCATCAGGAGCATGATGTTCAACAAAGGAAAATGCCAAATTCTGTCCCTGGGATAGAGTAATGCTGAACACAGTTTCAGGTGAAGACAAGTGGCTATAGAGCAGCTCAACGGAAACGGACCTCGAGTTGCTGGCTGACAACAGGTTCTGCATGAGCTAGTAGCATGCCCTGGCAGCAGAAAGGGAAACTGTCCTGTGAGGAGAGACTGAACACACTTTGGTTGTCCAGTCCAGAAAAAAGGATGCTGAGGGGTAACCTCATTGTTCCCTGCAACCCCCTGAGGAAAGCTGATGGAGGTGCCAGGCTTAGCTCCTGGGAATTGATGGCAGGATGGGAATGGCAGAAAGATGGATCAACCAAAGAGGGGATTCAGAATGAACATTAGGAATAATTTCTGTACCCTGAGTGTAGTCAAAAACTGAACAGGCTTCCTGAAGAGGTGATTGATGCCTCATGCCTCTTCAAGAGACCTTTGGACATTGTCAAATTTTGCTTATCACTGAAATGTTCGAGCAGTTAGATGATCTTTAAAGGTTCCTTCCAAATGACTTATGCTATGGTAGTATGTTCTGTTCTAAAGGAGAAAGGAAAGACAAAGTACTGTAATGTCATTATATTCACTGAACAACCTGAAGGTTTTTTTCTCCTATTATTTCAGAATGAGGTTTATAAGATATATTTTTGAAATAGCATTTAAATTGAATACTGAATTTGAACTTGGGGTATTCTATGATTCTATGATATGTAAATATATACAGGTTTATACTTATATATACAGATACACATACATCAATAATTATGTGTATATATATGTAATATTAAATCTATACAAAAAGGTGGTTTAATCATGCTTGGTTGCTGACATCTTTTTATACTTGTTTATTCAATAACATGAATATTTCTTACAGAGTTTGTGCATTAAAAGTGTCTGTTCCATTTGCTTTACTATAAGGATAAATGAATACATAGGCCAAGTTCCCAAATGGTAGTGCCAAGTCAGCCTTTAGTTGCTCATCAGCAGATACTGATGATATAAACCTGAGTTAGGTATTTTCCTCCTTAACTTCCCAAACACAGTTCTGTGTATGTGCTTATAAACATGTAAGTAAACTTACAAGTCAGCAGGGACTATATTTTTAATTTATTTAAGATTAAATTTTTTAGTACAAGTAAAAATTCATATAGAAAAAATCACTTAGACCTATATCCTCAAATTCACAGAATCACAGAATTGTAGGGGTTAGAAGGGACCTCCAAATATCATCGAGTCCAACCTCCCTGCCAAAGCAGGTTCCCTACATCAGGTCGCACAAGTAGGTGTCCAGGTGGGTCTTGAATATCTCCAGAGAAGGAGACTCCACAACCCCCCTGGGCAGCTGTTCCAGTGTGTCTTAATATCTGGGTATTTGATCATGAAAAGTTATTCCCTTTGACTTCATATCTTCCAGTGCTAAGGGGCATGCAAACCTTTTAGGACAGGGGACAGGGACAATCTTATCTTCATTTCATCATTAATAAGAGAAAATACATGAATGTTTTATGACAACAACTGCGTTAAACAATCCTATATCAGAGGAACAAACTGTATCAGAGCAACAGATCCAAATGCAGTAAGTGAAATAAGTATATCTATGAACAGATGCTGCAGCTAATATAAAACACATAATACACAGTTATTACTGTTTTCTTTGAAATATCTTTTTATCCTATAGTTTGACCCTGTACAATTACTACACTTGGTTTGTTATTAGGAATTTCCTTGGTAGGCATTACACATACTTTAAATACACATATGTGAATGACACAATTATTCCCTATGTGCAAATATGCTGTAACTGTGCCTTATTGATTCATGTGTCTCATGGTCTACTTGTGTGGTTGAGTTTAAAGTGGAAGGTATTGAACTGTAAACTGTTCAAGGTAAAGTCTTAGTATTCATACAAACTGCTATACATGATAGTGGAAATGGCTGTCTGGATCTGTTGATCCTGTATCTTGTTGATATAGATAAGCAAGTCATCTATGTATTTGATATAGACATGAAGTACTGTGTAGAATAACTGTGCCAGAGAAATTACAATTTAATTGGAGATGTAGGAACAAGCTTAGTTAATATTTTAACTTTGGTCAAAAATGGAAGGAGTGAGGAGTGAGTGACATACATATTATCTAGACTGTTAAAGATCCTATAAATATGAAATTAATTGCCTGGAAAAAAAAAAAAAAAAAAAAAAAAAGCTCAGAACAAACCCAAATCCCCAAATTCACAAATGTAGAGAAGACATTGCCTTTTGAGATGGTGTAAGATAACTTTTCTTTGTATTACAATACAACTTTTTGTGAGGACTTTCCTCATATTCAAGGAAAGATCTGTTCTATCTGAATTGCCTATGTGTATAACTTTCCATTTTTAGAGCAGAACAACATAATTTATCTGGTATTATTTTGTGATAATACTGTTTCAGTACAGATTTTCATCATCCATTACCATTTTAATCCTTTCAAATGTAAAATGTCCATGTACACTGAGCACAGTCTCTATAAACATTAGATTGAGGGACTTTCTCTTGGCAGCTGAAAAACAGAGAGATGAAAGGAGTAGCCATACTTCTGGCAAGCCACTCGCATTTGTCATCATCCTGGGCTGACACTGTAGAGAGAGTCTCAATACATACTTAATTAAGCTTCTTGCTCTTCCTCAAATGTAAGCAAAAGCTATAGGGAAAAGAAAGATGAAATGTATGCTGCCACTAAGTTTAGCGTAATGCATCCACTACTCTCACTCTTGGAAGAAATCCAGTTTTAAATAACTGACAACTAAAAAGAAGGGGAAGGAAGTGGAGGAGGAGTTTATTCTGTTTTCCAAAAGGCTCCTTCACTTTGGAGAGATTTGGAATTATCATCTCTTGGAGATGATTATCATATACGGAGAACCTTTTTATGAGTATTCCAAGTATCACAGTCTCACAAAATTTAGAACTGAAAAAAACAATACATTAAGATAAACAAATTTCTGTTCCATTTAGTGTAAATGCAAATATATTGTATTCTATTCTGAATTATCACCGAAAAGCAACATAATTAAACTGAGTTTATAAACTAAATAGAGCAAATACTATGTTATTGTGAAATTATATATGTTCCCTAAAGCATTTTTTCAATTCAACATCTAGAATTCAAGGTTTTTAAGAAATTTCTGAGCATTAACTGTATGTTTTGGCATATTTCTAATACATTTTCGAAAGTATTTTTCAAAAAATGGGAGTTATGAGTCTGCTCTTCACCAGTATAGATCCCATCACACTGAATAAACACAAACTTTTCTTCAACATGCTATCATCCACTCTAGCATAAATGTGGAATCTTGACCTTTATTTTTCACTTTGAAAGCAGATATCATTTTCATATATCCTGAAATGAATGATCTAACACAGTGGACCCTGTGACATCTCCTGCCCATCTCCCAGACAGTAAGAACAAAATCACTGGTTTCTAGAAAGCATTTGGATGCTCACATTAGATTTACTAGTCTGAGCTTCTGATTGAGTCATGCATGTTTGAGTGGAGCCTGTCTTCAGTTTGGGTTATTCTGTAGTTGTTACATTCTTTTACAACTTTGAAACCTCTGGTACTAAGGAGTGCAATCAGTATTGGTGTCAGAATCTTTTTTTTTTTCTCTTGAACTTATTGAGTGATTCAATGAACGTCTATTCATAGTTTGTGCATGACTTCTGGCTTGTAGCTACCATGAATATATATGTGATTTAGTCCTTTTCTGATTGATTTCTGAATTATTACGAAGCTTTGACAAGTGCCAAATGACTCATTACTCAGAATAAATTCATGAGTATATACTCTTATTTAGGTAGATGTGGTACTTATAACTGGGAAGCTGAGTATATTTAGCTATGGTAATTTGTTATCTAACAGCAGAAGCAGTAGTTAATTTGTATGCTCCAAGGCTCACCATTAGAGAACAGGCATTTCATATCATTGACCAATGTCCACACAAAACTGTACTTTCAATACACAAAACACATAAATGTACATTAAACAGCATGCTTATATAAAACATGCTTTGTTTTTCAGTTGTGTGAGAAAGATAGGATTAACATTTGGGGATATGTTTTGGGAAAAAAGTATACGTTTGCTTCGTGTACATATACATGTATGTGTGCAAAAGCATATATGATTTGGTTTCTTAAAACAGTTTCTTCAATCTGTCAAACACCATATTATTTGTACTGTAAATAGCTTGGAAATAATGATACAACATTCACCCTCATGCAAGGCTATGGAAATTCACTGGACAACACACAAACCTATGAAAGTAAATCATAGTTTAATTTGTTGAATTATTATTATTTTTAGTTTTATTTAATTGTTTACTTTTGTGAGAGAATTTTATTTTGGATTTCTCTGACCTTTGAAGGAAATATACCTTCTATTGGAAAAGATTTCTCACATATCTAGAATACTATGGGCAGACAAAGAAAGGCTGCAGAAAAGCCAACAGTTAATATGCTTAGTATGTGGGCGCCAGATGCATTCGCTGTACACAGGAGTGTACCCAAAGATACCTAAACTTAGGTCAGAACCTTCAAACAACTGAGCAGCGGAGTGGATTGTGTAATTTAACAAATCTTGATTCCCAATAAGAGTTTCTGATTTTTATACTTTTCTCACAGAATAACAACTAAAATGCCCCAAATTTTGTTAAGTGCCCCACTGACATTTCTAGGAGAAGAAATACACAATGAAACATTGTATTTCTTCTACAAATTTAGAGAGAGTTGAAATACTAAACACGCATTTATAGTCTCTGCAGAGAGATGGTTTGTCTTGTGGCTGGCTATTGGCAATGGGAATAATACAGATAAGAAAGATAAGCAAAAAAGGGGAAAGAACAAAGGAGAGAAAGTGCATCAATGCAGCAATCAGCCAGTATTCTAGCTGCTATTCATTGTTGTTTGACAGTATGTGAATAAACATGCTTTCAGCTCCTTAGATCAAATCAAATAACCTTTCTGTGCTGCCTCTATGAGAGGTATTCTGCAATACTGTCATGGTAGTTACCAGAACAAAGCACCATCAATTTCCAGCTTACATGAGGCTAATCTACTTGTTTAGAAATTGGTAACATGAATTCTAATGTGTAAAAAAGCACTTGTTAAAAGGAAAGAAGATAGTTAGAGGTCAAGACAGAACACTGCAATTTTCATAGGCTTGCAACTGCTTTTTTTATAGCAAGTAAATGTTTAGTTAATATATTCTTTATATATAATATAATTCAACCAATAAAACTACCACATATTTTAGCACAGTCATAAAGAGTTCTTATGATTTTTTTTAAAATTAAATTAATTTAAATCTTCTTTTCAAAAACTTCCAGTTAAATGAGCCACACATTTAAGATAGTTACTTGTTATAGCATAACCTTTCAGAGCAATCAGTTCAGACATCCCATTTATCACAGTTTCACATATATTAGTTTTTCATAGACTGTAGGCTTAATATACTGATATGATTCCACACAGCTGGGAGTTGCTGCAAGCAGATCCAGAGGTATGATGCCATCAGCAGAGGACAGCTGTTGGCACAAAAAATCAGGCGTGAATTTAACCTATCTTTAGTTACCAGACTTTCCCTAATGTTATTGCCCCAACTTCTTGAACTGTAATGAAAATATACTTTGCACAAGTGTGAAAATATGAAATTTTATTTTAAAATTTCTAGTGCTATCTGAACTGGAAGTTGGATTTTAATTCCCTGCAAAATCCAAATGCTTTTTAATTATCTTCCTTTTCTCTGTGATATGCTCATCTCCTAACTTGTATTAGCATCAGCTTCAGAAGTGAGCCTGCGCACTTCGGGAAAATCAGATATATTATGAAAAAATACTAGTTTTTTATTTTAATCATGACATTTTACATGTGACAGATTTTTTCATTTGTTGTTACTTTTGTTTGTTTGTTTTTAATATATTGGTGTAGTTCAAATGAGTTAAGTGCTTTAAAATCAAGCCAGAAGTCTTTCTACTGAAATAGAAATTCTTAAAATCCCTTTATGATTTCCTGTCAATACACAATTATGATGATATACTCACTTTCTGGTGTTATTGGGAAGCACAGACCTATACTGCTTTTATTCAAGATTACTGCTGACTGCACTGAGTTCATTTACTCTTAAGCATGCACTAACTAGTTTAGAACGCATTGCTGAACCGGCTACTTACTGAGCATATACATTTTTTCAAATAAGTTCTGTAGACTGGGAAGGAGAGAAAAAATTGTACTCTATTTTCTGTGTCTAGTAAACTGCTTGTAAACATCAGACTAACATTTAGATAATAAAGATTATAAAAGTGATGTATGACGATAAATGAAACATATACAAAAAAGTGAAATGCATGTCATCCTATTATTTATGATGAATCAAATGTTTTGTTTCCTTAGTTTATGTAATCATTATTATCTTAGTCTGGATAACAACACCTAAGACTTGTGTTTCTGCATAGACCACGGAAGCAATTAGGTACCCTTTAAAAGAAATTCATCCCATCCTGATACAAGTGTTTAAGATATGCTGTTAGAAGGAGAATTTGTGTTTTTTACTGAATAGGTGCATAAGTTAGAGAGTAGAAGACTTTTCAGATCTATTCTCTATAATAGTGGAAAACAACTCATTTGGAAGTGGCAAGTAAGCTTTAATAATTACTGTTCAGACTAGTAATTATCAATAATGTTGGCATCCTTCAAGGAGGACAGAAAATTGTTCAGAATACAGGTAAGAATGTATAGTTTTCTCTTTCAAAAGAAGGAATGGATAGCTGTCATAGAGCCTCATTTTTCTACACACAAAATTCCTCAGTAGGCTTTAAGGGATTTAGATCTGCCATTAAGGATCCATAACCAAAATGTTACTGTCAACCAGACAACCAACACAAGACTGCTGACCAATGTTGTCTTTTCTCATCCCTTCAGTAATCAAGCTTCCTTTTTGCTTCCATTTGAAACTTTGTGTCAATCCCTGTGATTTCATGCACCATAAATTGAACTTATGAAATCCAGAAAATCACTAAAGTTTTTTTGTCTTCCTTTCCAGATACTTATGCATTTAGTTTGTGAATGAGCATTTGCATTTTTGTTTTTAGTTCTGTAAAAACTGAGTTTGAAATCCTTGTGTTTTCCATTTTCTGAAGGTTTGTTAAAAAAATACATTTATATGTTTTTAGCTTAAACTAGACACCACTAAGAACACCATGAAATATATCTGTTTTTTTGTTGGTTTTGTTGGATTTTTTTTTTTTTCTCCAATTTGGTACAGAATTCTGACACTGCATCTCTGATTTATTTCTTTTTATAACTGGAAAATATATTATTCATAATTATCTAGAATTTGCACAGTGATCACAGAGTTGGCAGTAAATCTCCTTTCAGAAAACTGTAGTTTTCTGAAAAAAAAAAACAAAAACAAAAAAACTACGGAATTAAAATGGGTACAGAGGTTTTCCGTTTTATTTTTTTTATAACCACCCTCCCTGTGGCATTGATGTCAGTTTATATTGTAGTTTGGTGCTGCACAGCTGCATGACCTTGGCTTAGTTTTGCTAAGAAAATTAGTGCTAACTTCTGAGAAAGTTTGTGAATGAAAAATATGCAGAAGGAGATAGAAGTGCAGCTGATACAGAATTAGCAACTCAAGGATTCTCAGGAAGAAATACTGATGTGAAAATGTCTGAAAATCCTAAGCAAAAGAGAGTGGAGAATCAGGAGATAAGGGAGTCTGACCTTCTCATGTGACTGTGGCTGCCTGGCCTGAAGACACTCACCAAGGATGATGATGAACATATTTATGTTTAGGTGCTTAAGAGCTTGCTAGATCTAGTGATTTCTTGTGTACATTGATCAATAAATATACACATGCTTCAGTTGTGTATATTCCCCTAACTGGGTTTACTTTGGGACACTGGACACTGGACTGGAAAGAGAAATTACATCTGGTTCAGTAATCTGGAAGGGATTTAAGCCTGAGAGGGTTCTACTAGGAATCATCATATTTGGCCTTTTTTCTTAGGCTCTACCCTACTTGTCTTCTTTGTCCACTTTCTGGGACAAGTAGATGAGCTTTCATTGCTTTTATAGTCTTTCTGGAATTAAATAATTTACTTTGACTGAATGTAAATGTATGAATAATTACTTCCCATTCTATTCAGATATTATAATGCTATGTTTATGAAGTGCCATATATGTAATATCTTTCCAGAAGCTGAAACAAGGAGACAATTCTTTAAAACCAACTATTTTCTAAATGATTTGCAATAGATGATTTGCACTACTTTCTATGCCTGATGAGCGTTGCAACCTAAACGAAAATATCATAGCACTACCACCTTTCAACATTCTCTGCAGGTAAAGAGTATAATCTTTCCTCTAATTAATAGTGATGTATGATAACACATTAAGTAGATTTTGGGGGGTTTTGACACACTTAATACAAAGTAATGATTACGGTGCATTTAGACTGTTCTGTGTTCCTGTTTAAATAAGGTCAGGTGGTTTTTCTAATCACTTTTGTCAGTTATTATAACCTTCAAAAACTCCTTCTGTTTAGTGGAGTTAGGGAAGTAATATCTGCAAAGGCTAACTTATTGTCTATTATTTATCTCTATTTATATATGAGGGCTGCTCCAAAAACAGTGGCTACTATCTTATTATGCTGGCCAGCAACATCAGAGGCAGATGTTGGTGGTAAGACAGTTCCTGCCAATATTTGGTTTCATTCTGTTGCTGTATCACCGATTACAGCAGATTACAGCCTGACAAAACGGCAGCTAACATGAAAATGTAGCTGAAACAAAGGTGTGTCACTGAATTTCTCCGTGTGGAAAGAATCGCATCCATTGATATTCATTGATGCTTCTTGTACGCTTATGGAGATAAAACAGTGCATGTGAGCAAAATGAGGGGGTGAGTGGTGCATTTCAGCAGTCATAACAGTGCTGTGAAATACAAGCCGTGTTCCGGATGGCCATGATTTTAATAAGCATGGCATGCAGCTCTTGTTCATTGCTGGCAAAAAAATTCAAAAATGGCAAAGAATTGTAGTTAGATTGAAAAGTAGTGTTTTGTAGCTGATAATTTGCTCTAACAAATAGTGTTATTGTGGTTTTTGTATCTGTTGTAGTTTTCATGGAAATGAATAAGAGACATTACTTGCAAAGTGATCTATCTATCTATCTATCTATCTATCTATCTATCTATCTATCTATCTATAATATACACTAGAATGCTTATTGTCCCCCTCTCCTCTGCCACATCAGAAATACTATGCCCAGTTCTGCATTCATCAGTTCAAGAAAGACAGGGAACTTCCAGAGAGAGTCCACTGAAGGAAGGCAAAGATGATGAGGGGCGTGGAGCATCTCTTTTATGAGAAAAGGCTGAGAGACCTGGGTGTGTTCAGCATGGAAAAGAGAAGACTGAGGAAATCTTATCAATGCTTATAAATATCTAGGTCAGGAGTCAAGCAGATGGGACAAGGCTCTTTTCAGCAGTGCCTAGTGACAGGACAGGGGGCAATAGGTATGAACATAGAAAGTTCCATACAAATATGAGAAAAAACTTCTTTATTTTGAGGGTTACAGAGCACTGGCCAGAGATGCTAGTTGTCCAGATGATATGGAATCTTGTTCTATGGAGATATTCAAAACCCACCTGGATGCTTTACTATGCAAGCTAATGTAAGGAAACCTGCTTTAGTAGGAAATGGACTAGATGACTTCTGGCAGTCCCTCCCAAGCCTTGTGATTCTGTGAGATATATATATATATATATGCATATATACATATATATTCATCTTGCATACTATTTTTTAGGTCTAGATTCTGCTACAGTATTGCTAAAGGATCTATAAGATAAAGCTGTTTCTTACCATTCTTCACAGCACCATCACATAGAATGGAGAGAGCTTTTGTTAGATATGTTGAGAGTAATCCTATACTAGCAATAGAAGCAGAGCAGATGAATTAATTCTTCCCTACTTCTGATGCTTGTTACTTTTACAATAAAAAATGATATCTTGAAAGTTACATGCATTTTTCCCTTTGGAATATGCATTTTGGAGATTGCAGTTTCAGTGAATCAAAAAGCATGACAAACATTAAAATGGCACTTCACAAGAATATCTCCAAGTCTGCATGTCTCTGGCAAATAGCATCAGTGGAGACTCAAGGTTGACCTCTAGGGTTTTGGTGTTTAGCTGCTCATTAGGTTAAACCTCAAACCTCCATAAGTCTAGAAGGTTAAAAAGAGAATTCTCCTTGCTATAAGATGCCTAAAAGGATTCCTTTGAACTAAGCCACCCCCTTTACGTATGGAAAACAGGAAAGTCATCATTTTTTGGAGAAAGTAATAGGACACCAACTCTGATTCTTGAATAAAACAAGCATTAGTAAATAGATACCTCCCTGTGGCATTCTTTATTGTATTTTTTTTTTCCACAGAATTACTTTAAAATTAAATGTTAATAAATGATAAACGTGTTTAAAAGTTTCCACCTATACTTCAGTGTCTGCTGATTCTAGTTCTGAAATTCTGTGTTAACTTGACTATCTATTAATAAAAATATACCTTTGTAAAAGCTGCCTCGGAACTGTTTTATAATGATGAATGTTCTAGGCACTGTTTACTTTTGTCCATCATTTGCTGCTAGGCATCTCAGCATGGAAAATAGCAATAGTCACTTCTAGAGACGTGCCAAGTGACCACAGCCAATTTGAGAAATGTGTCATTTTCAGATCTGTGAACACAACAATGGTTCAGCTCCTGTAAGTCAGTTTAAAAAATTCTGCCCAAACAATGATACAAAGTTTTGTTCAAAATTGTCACAATTAGACAGTATCAGTATTAGTATAACCACAGTGCATGTATTTATAAGCTAATCCTTACAGAAAAAAACTGAAATCAATCTAGTCTTCTGATCAAGAAAGGTAGTTCAGTGCACAGCAAACTCTCAAATCGTTTGTACTCAGTTTATTTTCAGGTGAAAAAGTATGAAAAGTACATGAACAGTCTTAGTGATGTGCTAACATGCTTAAAAATATTTTATGTTAATTAATGTGCAGTGCTTTCATTCTTTAATAGTTGGAGTGGTACTGTCAATAAATGATCACAAAAAGCACAGCATTCTTTCTTTACATGCTTATGGGGTTTTAAGTCATACACTCTACAGACTTGAGATGCTATTTCACTATTTACAACCTGAGCTATCAGTTATGTGTATTATGTGGAAATGTTGTTTAAAATCCACATTTACTTACCATATGAATAACAGAAGAAAGTGAAAGCAGAATTGACATTTAAAAGTAGTGCTACTTTTAAAAATTAAAAATAGATTATGATAACTCAAGAAACAAGATATCAAGTCTTTCAATAATTATTTTATTCCCTACAGACCTGAGATATAATTTTAGCTTCAATTTTTACCAGTTTACTACTTATCTTGAGAAGATTATAACATAGCTGGCAGAAATAATTTAGATTTTATCTGAGAAGAGTAGTACTTTTTCACAGAAATAATTTCTCAGTCTAACTGGGATTCTCCCATGTCTCTGTTATAAGCAACTAATTAGTTATTTCACTGCTTCTCCAATTGCACGGAAACATTATTCTGAGCCAGAGAAAATAGTACAAATTTGCCTTTTCTATGGTTTATGTTTGCCATATAAAATATACTTTAAAAATATGCCTGCTTTAAATGACTTTTTTCTATACACTACGTGATGTCTTAAAACATGGATTTGTCATTATAGAGTTCCTGCTTTTGAAAGTGTGCTAAATATGAAAAACAGGACAATAATTTTGAATTCATAAAATTATATTACTTTTTCTTAAACAATCAGATGACTATGTTTCTAATGCTAATACACTGTTTTTGCTACATTCATCTTACTAAATGCTCCAACTTCTGCCTAGACATTTACTCTGTTTCATTTACAAATACATTGATAAGAGAATTTCAGAATTACAGCAAAATTACACAAAAACCCTTAAGACAGAATCTGATTGATGCTGATTCCTATCATTGACAACCAACAAATCTGGACTCTCCCATTGCCCACAGCAGTGTTCACAGGAGTCTAAGGGTCCCATAGGATATTCAGGAACATATACCAAAATTGCTTAGGTCTTCTCAGGATTGATGCACTTATGCCACCACCACAGAGCAGAGTAACCTCTCACACCTTCAGACAGATATGCAGCTGTCTAGGACAGAAAGGCCAAAAGAGGACATCTGGTTTCCTTGAAATTCCTAAATTGCTCTTTGGTTCAGTATTTCTGTAGCATTCTGTATATCAAACCACGGTCAGAAAAGGAAGAGTTACTATTTTGCCACAATCTGCAGAAATGTGTTACCACTATAAAGAGGCCCAAAGGTGTAATGGAACGCACACAACCTCTTACTCCCCTGCATGAGATCATCTGATGATTCATTATGAATGAATCTTATATACATGTGATGCCAAAAGTATGTGCTTTAGATTCTCATTTTTTTCACCATTTCCCACATGTCTTATTTGCAGCAGAGTAAACACTTTGCCATGCTGACTATGGAACTCCAGAAAACCTGTCCTCTCCCCTAACTGGATTAGTCTGTTTTAATGGGCTTTCATTTCAGTAAGAGTCTATCATTTTCACTTTTGATTTATTAGAAGAATAAAAGTCATCCCATCAAGAAAACCAAAACAAATATAAAAGGAAACAAATGCTTAAATTCTCCATGAGAAAATTTTGTTCTGTCCATATTTATTTCCTTTGTAAATTGGTGTCTGAGATGAATACATGGTCCACATAGTAGTAAATACCTTATGGAACATGTGGTTGAACTGTAATCCCTAGTTATGAGTGTAGCCTTCACCTATACTTTGAATTATTTATTTATTTGCTCTGTGTTTACAGAAACACTGGTGTCTTTGTGTGTGTGTGTGTGTGTGTGTGTATGTTTTACTTGATTTTCCTTTCTAAAATACAGGGCTAGATGCTAGAGATGCTATGGAAATGTTCCATCAGTATTTTGGTGGGCTTTGCTCACAGGTTTACCAGACTACTTCCATAAATAAATGCACTTTTTTCTAAAAGTCATCATAATGAACATTAACTTACCAGCACAACTGAGCTCATTTCTGTTTGTAGCAACTGCTTAAAAAATTTCTTCATACATCTTTATTCAAGTAAGGATTTATTACATTTCATGCTTACCTAATTTATAAAGGAAATACTTCTGTATGAGCTCTTTAAGAAAACAAACAATTCTACAGAATAGAAGAGCTGAAGTGGCCTAGGCCACTTGTGAATGACCCTACAGTACATTCTTTCAAAAGGAAGCACTTTAATGAAGAGTTAAATGAAGAAACCCATATGGCATGTATTGAGTTTGTCTGGCTCAGGCCTAGTATGAGCTCAGCTTCACTTGAAATGAAGTAGATCATGGTTTCCTCCTTATCTTGAACCTCTGTATCAAAGGAAAGTGGGAGAAGGAACCTCTTGTAATGTTAGAGCTCAGTGGCTTCCTCAGAACCACACTGCAAATCCTTCTACTCTTCAAAAAAACAAAACAACAACAATAACACAAACAAAACCAAACGTCCTACTAATTCATTAACTGCAACAAAAAGAAACTTCAACAATTTTCTTAGGAAACAGGCAAAGTTGAAATTTTTCATTCCAAGCTTGATCTTCACATATCACTTATTCATGAGTAGACCTCCCATTCCTGATACTGGAAGTGTCAAAGACCAGCCCCGCACTCAAAAGTCAGCCCCAATGTCTTTATCATTTTCCAGTCACAGTATTATATTACAGCAATATTCCCTGTTGCTTTGTCTTCCCTTCTACCTGAACGTGGGGGAAGCAGAAAGGAAGGAAGAGAAAGACCTGAAGCCCAAAGTAGTCCAACAGGGCACCTGCCTGTGTTTGAGGCATGCAAGTCTTAAAATGTGAAACACGCTTTGGAGGTCACTGCAAGCAGAGTTGGCCTGGTAGCCTCAAGACTTTCTTGGGTTTGTGCAGGCTTTTGACAGATTATATGAAAGTAGGTATATAGTAGAGAAATTACATTAGCAGACTTTAGTCCAAGTTCAAGGAGAACCCCAAATGCCATTGCTGATTTTGCCTCTTTCACATGCCTCAGGAGGAACCAAGGGAAAGAATAGTGTCACAGGTAAGCAAATATTATATTTAAACTCTTCACTTTGGAAAAGTCTGTATGCCTTTTCAAAGACAAGCTCACTTTTTCTTGTGGTTGCACAGACTTATCAATTTGAATTATTGGAGGGCTGATACATCTGAAGTTTTAAAAATTCCAGGTCAGCTAGGAATAAAAGCAGTAAGAAATATAAATAAAGAGGTGCTAAATGCCAGGTTAAAGTGCTTTATGATAACAAAGTATCACTAAACCAGCTATTTGTCATCAAGGCAACTATAATAATATAAAACATACTTCCAGATTTATCTATGATGGCAGTGTTGAAAAGTAAAAAGTATTCAAGAAAAACATGAAATGGGATATGAGCCTTCAGTGGGAGGAAAATGGTAAAAGACCAGCTGTGATATATATTTTCATGAGACAGAATTCACTGCGTATGCTTTTTGTTGCTAAGAAATTTTTGTTTCTTTTTCTATTTTTAAAGTGAATAAGTTAACAAACATAGTACTGACTAATTCCTAATTCATTGCCATGTGAAAAAAAAAAAAAAATAGTAGCCCTGAGGAAGACACTCCGAAGGAAAAAAACAAACAAACAAACAAAACCTGTACAATTTGAAAGAATGCACACCTGTTTGTTGACATAACATATATGCAAGATAAATAATGGTTGGCCTTTCTTTTCTAAACAAAAAGTTCAATCTCTAGGAGCTATCCTGAATAGAGCTTATTTTAAGGGTTAGTATTTATGAATTTCAGATCTGTGACAGAGAGTTCTACTAAGATATTACACTGATCAAATGGAGTTAAGGTAGACCTTTCCAGTAGAACTAAAAAGATAAAATTTGAGAGAAAGACTAAAGTTAGGAGATGGGACAACTTGATAAAGGAGAGGAGAAAAAACTTTAAATATCATATTAAGATTCAAATGGTCAAAGAGTGAATGTTAAGAAGCAATTCCAGCATCATTCTCTGCTTGCTTTTCTGTCATTCTCTTTCTCTTTATTAATTAAATGAATAGTCAATATCAGCTAAAATAAACCTTAACCTTACTCAGGCATTTTTACATACTTTCCAGTGCCTTTTAGTGGAGGTTGTCCCACTAGCCCCTAGTATTCCACCACACTGAAAATATCAAGATATATTTAACTTATTGCTAAGTTTCTGGGACCTTATTACTTATATAAGCATGAGTAATGTATATCCAAAAAATTTAAATCATACAGTGGCAAAAATCTATAACATTATCTGATTGTGATTCCTGTGTTCTTTGCACACATTAAAATTCAGTCTACAAATGCCAGGTTTCAATTAATTAGAAACAGTTTGTCTTAATTAGTATGAATTACCATCCTAACAAGAAATAAATTATGTCAACACAGAAGATGAGTTTTTTGAAATGTTAATGGCCATCTAAAGCCTTTTTGAAACTAAGGGACAACTGGCATTTGGATGTAGAAGAAACTATTTGTTTGTTGCTTATTTATTCCAACTTTTTCTTGCACTGTGGGAGAAAGAAATATTGCATTATATTCTTAGATTATCTCAAAACCTTTAAGAATGAATATCATTTTAATTCCCGTTAATATGCATTACTTTTTTAATAAAATAATTTGTAAGGTCAAAACTTCCTTTGCATGAGCTACTCTCAGTCAAGAATGAATGCTTCCAGTAAGTAAAAAACTGCTAGTAAGCAAAAAACTGCTGTCCTCCCCTCTTTGTCTACTCCAATCCATTAAGAGGGCCCAACTGATAAGACTGAAACAAATTTTGTTCCTTTCAGGTTATAGATGAGCTAGATTTTTCTTTACTCTGCTCTTCTCACAACTTCCTCTCCCAAAAGAGTGTTTGAAGATATTTCTGTAAGATTAAGGAGAGAAGTCACTTTAAATGTCAGCGAAAGCCATCTAAAATGTACCTTTTCATTTGCGTGAACAGAAAGATTAATCAACTCCAGTTTATTAAATTCTGTGAAAAAAATCCTCAGCTTATTCATCACGCTTCTCTCTTTTTGAGGTCTTGGCAGAATTCCAGATCCTGTGTTGCCAGTTCCACAGATGAAACTGGTAGTCAGAGGTACCTGTGTAGCACACTCTGCAGATGAAGGTCGGACACAGATTTACACTTCTTAGTTTTCGCTTTAGTGAAGGCTCAACTCATCTTCTTATAAAATGTTATTTGAAGAATCAAGAAAAGACAGAAAACTTTACTCTGATGAAACAAAATAAACAGTAATGTAACAAACATTTCTGCCTGTAAAAGGATGGAAATTGTGTTAGACATACAGGTATCAAAACAGAGGCATCTGTTCCATTCCATTGCTATCTGATACTACAATGCTGAGTATTTGACACAGGACCTGCAGAGTATTGGTGCCTTTCTGGGGACATATCTGGATACATTATGTCAAATCATATGCCCTAGGTCCTGATGGTTAAGTGGCCATTAGATGTTGCAAGTTGCATCCACATGACAGATAACAGTAAGCAAGATCTTGCAGACTAAGGTTTATAATGTGATATCGATACTGGAAGGTCAAGCAAATTGAAACAAGGATTTCTTTTGTTATAGCTGCTATGCCCTCAACCATGTGGAGTACTGATTTCCATCTGGCTCAAACTGAGCATTTAACATCCACTTTCTGAAAAGTGTTCTAAGTTGAATGGATGAGAAAGATCACTCCTCTGAGAAACAATTGTAGACACTAACACATAACATGAAACTTCTTGCATTTCCTTCCCTATGCTTGATTTTCCTTTCACTTTCATCTTTTTTTTCCTACCTTTACCTTCCTCTTCCTTGATCCTCCATGTAACTACATCCCTCATGTCCCCGACAGTTCCTTAAAACTAATATGATGAAAATCCTACCCAGTCCAGGTAATTTATATTTCGTGTCTCTCAGTCAGTTGGTTGATTTTAGACAGCCTTCTTAGGTTTCACCAGCTCTTGAGAGTGAAATAGTTTAAATTATTTTGCTAATACTGCAATGTGATCAATAAGTGTTTTACTGTAAAGAATGTTACTTAGATGGTTTAGCACATCAGCAATACCAAGAAACAGAAAAAAATAGTTTTAAGTTGAAAGCACGTGCCTGCTAAGGCGTATGGGAAAAACATACATTATGCTGCCATATTCTCATTCGTAAGAGAAGGAGATGGTCTGGATAGAACATGGTGAGAAAGAAGGGATTGATTTTTACACAGGTAGAAAGCATCAAGTCATTGAAAGGAGTCTCTTTGACCACAGTCCAGCCAGGAATTCCCAAAAGTTTCTCAGCGATGAGGCAGGAGAGTAAACACTTGGTCTCATACACTGGCTAATGTAGATCCTGAAGCAGATTATATTAAACACAAATTTGAATATGTACAGACAATGGCCAACACAAAACAGAGAATAGAACTGGCAGAAAACTGCAGGACTGGAGAAGAAGGAGGACAAAAGTTTGTTTGGCTTGGAGAGAGTCACTGATCTTTTCTGTTTCCTGAAAGCCTCTTGTCTTAACTTCTGAAAAGTTAAGACTTCTGCATACTTCAATACTGACTACAGTTTCACAGACAACTAAGTTAAAAGTTTACTCCTCCTTTCTGTTGAAAAGATCTCTTGACTGACTTTGATTATTGTTTTAAGGCCACTAATGTCACTGAGGCCTCTACATCAGACAGATGGATCAGATGGCTGATTTTAAGTACTCAGCCACTGCTACATCTTTCATGTCAGTCATATCTTCCAAAATATTTCTTTCCCCTTGACTTTTTGCATCACCCAAAGCTCATCACTGTCACATCCCAGCTTAAGTTTTCCCCGTGATGAATAAAATTATTTCCTAAGGCTTTACTTTGTATACACTAATAGTCTTCTTTTTATTTATACATGAAGGCAAGTTTTGATCCACATCCATTCTGTGACACACAGTCCCTATTTTTCAGTCCTTCTCTTCAATATCATTATATATTGCTACCTAATCCAGCTGCTTCCCACTTCATATTCAGGCACACTTTTTCTCTAGAGCTTGTTCAGTACAGGTGTGCTTTGGTTGGTTGTGAAGAGACAATGGAAAGATGAAACAGTTTAAGGAAACTGTTACTCATTTACAGCTTCTTTCATTAAGTTAGGATTTAGTGCTGTCTTTTATTCCTTGTGCTTTTCCTTGTCTTTTTTTTTTTTTTTTTTTTTTTTTTTGTAGATAGTAATTAATGCTTCCAAAATATAACTGGGCTAGATGAGCCTCTGTGCACACTGCAGTTTGGTATTGGCTCATTTGTTCTACAAGCTTTTAATTATTCTTACCTTTAACTATACATAATTTCTCTATTATTTATTTATTTATTTAGCGTCTTCACTCCTAAAAATGGAACTAATGACTTTCTATTAACTCTTCCTACTGTCTGGATTAGCACTAGTCAGAGTAAGTAGGATTATAAATGTGAGAAACCTCTTTGTCTTCCTCTCAAGATGTGGCATATGCTGTGTTTTTAATAAAATATTAAAATAAAAATATCAGACAGTAAAATAAGATCAGTATCACTATTTCAAAAATACATTAATGTATTTTTCTGTAATAAAAATAGACAATGACATAACTGCCACAGAAAAGAAGAAACACAAGAGGTATTTCAGCAAACTGTTGTGGTTAGCATTCTTCCAAGAGGAAAGACAAGGTAATGCAAATAATATGGCATGGAGTTACCACTGGGGCATGTTGACAGAAATAACAGATATGGTGAATCTGGTCTGCACACAATATTTGCATGCAGAGTATAAACAATCAGACTCCTTTGTGTCCTTTTCTAAGCTTGAATACCAGACTGTGTTCATCAAAGGAGGCATTTAACCTATGCCTGAGATAGTGTTTTGAAATCACCTGACATTCACAACTTTGCAAGTTTTCAATATACAAATCTGGTGAGAGACAGCTGCTTTGATCATGTTTCATGCAGGTATTGATAGGAAAAACAACTAACCCCAGGAGAATGTACCTGCTTGGACAGAGGTTGCAAAGGAGATTGTGGTACAGTAAAGAAGTAAAGCTCAGTGAAATCTGCAGCAGTTTTCTTCTTTGAAATGCACAGGTACTCATTTAGCCAAATAATTACTCCAAGATAATCTATTTCTGTTAACTGGATAAGTGCTCAAAGCACCTGACATATCACAGAAAAAAAAAAATTATAAAAATCAACTATCATTTTGTAATGACTTATAAGTGCTGCTTTTCATGGAATGAATAAATCAACCAACATGCAAACAAAACCCACCTGGTGTTCAGTTCCCAGACAGAACATGTCAGGAATCCCAGTCTCATCACACAGTGGAATTTTCTAATGTTATACTTGGCAATGCTAAGGGAGCTTAATGTAGTGGAGGTAATCTGCATACTAGCCAAACTGTTCTTCAATGCATCAGCAGCAGACACAGTTCATTCTGCTGGACTTTAGTTTTAAAATACCATCAATTAAAATCAGGAGGGGGGAGGAGGACAGGATGACAGAACTTAATTACTCTCAAGTTTTGCTATGCTTCTGAGGTACAGAATAAGTTTTTTGAGCTGCAGTGGGCAAGGCATTGTTTTTTTTTTATGACCTTTTGGAAGAAATTCAGTTTGCAAAGTAAGGAACATTAATTTTTGAAAGATATGTGGGCCCTAGGGACTTTGAAACAAAGATAAGTGAAGTCTAAGCCATTGGAAAAGAAGTTTGGGGTCAACAAGTTTGGGTTCAGATATGTCTGGTGTTTTGGTACCACTTACTATTGCTTTGTGGCTGTTAGGGGAAAGGATAAATTAAACATATTTTATACTAATTTCCAATAAAAACCCCATGATAACTAATCTGAAGTTTTCCTCTAGCATTCTGCGCTGTCCAGTGACCAATTATTTCTGCATAGGTTTTGCATAGTCACTAAATTTATTTCTAATGTTAACATTTCTATGAAAGAGTGCATTAAATGTTCTGCTGCTGTATATCACCAAGAGATAGTGGTTCTGCAATTTAAATAACTGTAGCTAGAATGTCTCTGCTTAAATAGATCGTGTTTCTGTGCCATTTTATTTCATTGACTGAAAAATCCCACACTAATTTCTAAGCTGCTTGGGAACTAATTAATTTTAAATCTGTTTAACTGTTATACAAGTTAAAGTAATCATCTGTTGAAAGTAATTGCAGTAGAAAATTTTTAATTTAAAGTTCCAGAGAGCAACACCTACACTTTTACCATCACCAAACTATATTTCCTATTAACACACATAATCTCAGTTTCCATTAGCTGAAAAATGTATGAAAGTAGAAATGAAGCATGCAAAAACAAAAAGAGAGAAAAGTTGAATGTAGGAAAATTTAATTGACAGTACTTTAATGCAGAACTTTGGTGTCACAGGAACTATAACAAGAAAAAGCAATACTCCACTGAGCTGCTGTGCTGACAGAATTTTTTAAGAACTAGTCTTTACATCAATATATTCCTTTTGGTAGCATTTTGTGAAATTGCATGCTTTATTATGGCTTCGCTTCTGGAAAGCAATGAAAAACAGAATCTACAAATAAATCTCCTTCAGCTGAAAAACACCTAGTTACTTGTAGATACCCATGGACTGAGATACCCACTTACCTGAGAATGAGTTACAGCTGTGTTTTATGTTTCTTTAAACAAGTGAAACAAATTCAGATGACATAAAAGCAGTAGAATTAATAAAAGGGACAGAAAGTTTAAGAATAAAATCTGTCAGCTTTTGTAGTTGTGCAGAATCCTACATTACACTAGGCCCAAAAACAGCCTAAGAAGAAAAAATATAATTTAGAATGACTCTAAATATTAAGCTATGGGAATAAAATTTTCCCCTTACTTACTACCAACCTCTACTGTCTTTTAAATATACGGGCATGGCAGACAGGGAAAAATACAATGATTGAGAGCTTTACAATGGTAACTTTGAACACTAACCCTAGAAACTACAGGAATAGTCTCAGCTGCTTATGAAATTTTAGAAGCAGAACCTGGGTGGCCATACCAAAACATAGAGTTAAAAATCTATTGTAAAATTATCTGCTTACAAATATCCTAAAATTGTGGGCACAGTAAGGAATGAAATGTAGGGGAACTGAATAGAGAATAGTTGAGCCACCCCTTACTTCTTCTAAATAGGTCTCAAGAAATGAAGTCATTGGGCGGCCTATTAAAGAAAAATACTTGTGTCAGTTTGTGATGATGTGCTCCTCCCATCCTCTTCTTCTCTCAACTTCCTCCTTTGACCTGGTCTTATACAGAAAGACAGTGAGATAAGATACTTGCTAAAGCAAAAGATCAACCACAAATTTGTCTCAGTCCATGAGGGCTAACAGAACTGACAGCAGACTCCTGATTTAACAACTGAGGACCAAGTGAGCACGTGCTTAAAACCTGTGAGTCAATCACCTTACCCCATAAACAGTGAGCCTTAGCTGGAGGGCCCCTTGAGCTCTCCTATGGGATACTATGCTGTATGATATGATCTCCCTTAAAGTAGGAATATGTCTTGAGATTATATGTTTGTGCAGAGATCTCTTACACCTTGACGTCAAGATGCCTTCGCAATGCACATAATTGGTGACCAACTTTTTAAGTTTTGTTAACTTCACTAAGATTTTATCTTTGATTGTGTACACATAATTCTCAGATATAAATTGTTGACTGAATCTGAGACTAGGAGAGGAACAGCTGCACGTAGGCTCCTTAATTCAGTGGCTTGAGGAGCTTAGAAAGAAAGGGGAGGTCCACTCTGAACCTTGTGACTGTGACTCAACAGGAGAGCTTATCAGGTGTATTCTACAGTCTCAAAACTTGTTAAGTCTCTTTCTTAGTTACAATTAAGCTTTTTAAAATCAGTTTTTATATCAATAAATATATTTCTGCTTTTCTCTTAGGAGTTCAGTGTGATGTGCATCTGTGATGCAACTGAAACAAATTTAAAAGATATTGTGAAATACTGTCATTAAAATTGATATTTACTCTTTTTTAATTAGAAAAAGAGAGTTTAATACATAAGTCTATCTTTTGATGCTTGTGGAGAGACCTTCAAAGAAATGATTCAGCCCCCCAGAAGCTATTACAGTCAAGCTTTAGCCCTGTTAGAAATGATTTTACAATGAAATTCCTGATGCTACCTGAGTTATACTCAAACAAATTACTTCTGTCTTGAACGCCTATTTTTAATCTTCTTTTCATCTATCTTTCTTCGTCTCTTTTTGCAAAGAATTTGCATAACTCAATGTCCTGTTTCTCATAAGTTGTACAACAGTCCTGTGACATTTCGTCTACATATTAGTACATTGTCTAAGATCTGTCTGGTTATTATCTCTGCCACCCTAGTGCTCAAAGCATAACTCTCTTTCTGCATGTCAAGTGCACAGTCACTATCTTAGGCTCACGCAGACTAGTTATCTACATTCACAAAACATATTGGGTTCCAGTAGGATGAAAACAGCCTGACCAATGGGAAATTAGTCTGTATTCTTCTTAAATGGTTGATCAAATTCATTTTGGAAAGGCCTGAAGCAGTTTGTGTATCACATGACAAACAGATGGGATTGAATGTGTTATGTATGATTAAGATAGAGAAATAAATCATCAATTTTTTCTGTTTTTTCAGATGAAAGATGAGAAGTTCAATTTGAAAAAAAAGCTCTTATGATCTGTTCATAACCTGGTTCTTACAAAAGGAAGCCATATTTCAGCTTATTTACAATGTCTTTGAGTTTAATAGGGAAAACTTATGTGACTGTCTCTTAAAAATGTTATTAAAAGTGGACCTTATAGGAGCAGTTCATATAGTAGAAAAGTTAATTGAAATAAAACTGAAGAGTCAGCATATAATAAAACTGTGTAGGGCAAATTGCAGTATTTTAACCATTTTGCCATGAAATTTTGAAAGCAAATGTTATGCTAGCAGTAAGCCACTTTCCAGGCACTGATAAGGTGAATTAATTCCCAGCATTGTTGGTGAAACTATACTCACGTCAGTGAGAAAAATATTTTTGAGGACTAAAATATAATCTTCATTTGGAGTGTTTGTAATACCTTGCCACCTATTTTCTTATGAGTTTAGTACCAGCATGATTTCTAGTATGCCCTCTTGAGAGTATAGCCTAATGTGTAGAACTAATGTGATTACTTTTGAACCATTTGTTCTGTAATACAGTCACAGTTAAAAGGATTGTTGTGGTATCTTCTTATCTTACCTTCCCAGAGGAAAGTAATGGCAATCAAAGTATTTACATGTACTTTGCAGGCAGAATATTAATCTAATTGAAGCTCAATCCAGTGAGATTCAAAGTAAGTTTTCAGTCTATCCCAAAATATGACAATTAGAGGCAAAGATTTCGTCTCTATCTGAAGGCATTAGAGGCTGACAAATGTTTTCTAAGTAGAGTTATGGCCCAACCTGGATAAATTCAGTATGACATTTCACTAGTCTAGGATCGCGTGGGAGGAGGCATCTTCCCCGACCCAGCCAGTGATAGTCAGTGATGGTTGACTGGAGGAGTAAAAGCTCTAAAAGACCTAATATAGTTGATCTTTTGGTTTGTTTGTTTGTTTGTGTGTGTTTGGCCCAGCTAAAGCAAACTTACCTCATCAACAGTCTGAGTATCACTGAACTTGGCAAAGGCAAAAACCAAAGAAGCTAAAGGTGTGTTTCATGATTCAGTAATTTTTAATCTAAAATTCATATTCTGAGGTTACCAGAAGCAGAAAAGAAGTGGCCTTGGCACGTTTTATTGTCTTTCATTTTCAGCTGATGTAGAGTACTTTGTGGACATTTCCTATTTAATATTTTTATGTTTTGTCCTGCCTCTGATATGTGGAACTTCTCTTGAAATGTGACTCATCTTAAAAAAAAAAAAAAAAAAAAAAAAAAAAAAAAAAAAAAAAAAAGTTGAGATAGATAGGCATTTGTTAATTTTATTTATAACAACTTTGTATTTTAGTCCAATGTCTTGCTTATCTCTTCCTAATGTGCCACACTTGTGTGACTACCTAATTCTGCTGAACTAAGACTGCAGCAGCATCTTGTGTGAAGCCAGATCTCCTTTGTAACATTAGAGATGATCTCTGAGGCAAATATAAACCTGCAAAGAAAAGAAGCAAAACTGACAAACTCTTGTTGACAAACTTCCCTCCATTTGTTCATCTGTTTCATTAAATAGCAAATTTAATATCTACATCCTTGCATATGACAAACCACTGAAGTCTTTCACCATGAAAATTAACGCTGCTTAAAATTAAACTTGCCTTTGGGTTTCATTTAAAAATTAACAGTGTAATCTTTTTATGCTACTTTGCAAAGCCTAAATGAATCCTAGATATTGGAAATCATGAGACATGGGAGTGTGTCTGAGGGGAGAAACGTAGCTCATGCAAAAGTGTTAAGTAATGTACTCAGTGTTCAGAAATCACAGATTTACTTTTACTCTTTTTATTTCTGCTGCACAGTGAATAAAAACTGCAGAAGAGTAATGTGATAGTACAAAGCAGTCTTTCCACATATTACTTGTTTAGATTCTCTAAAACTAAATGTTAAGAAATACGTTCCCTGGTGCAAATGTATAACTAATTTCCATAACTGACCACATTAAAGCAGGACAAGTAGTACATCCGGTGAAATCTCATTCGAGAAGCTCTAAGCAACTACTTCAGGAAGCCAATGTATGTTGATAATTTCCCTCCTAAAAAAGTGTATCTACTTAAAAATTAGTGCACTGTTGTTATCAAGTTCTTGGCAACCAGTTCTCTGAAGTAGAAAAACTTCAAAAACTGAATACAAAAAAGAGTGGGATGTAGCTATCACTACAAAAATAAATAAATAAATAAGTAAATAATTAAAAAAAAATTGTGTGAAATTCTCCGTTACATTTCTAATTAAGTATTTCTAATTTCAGCATTTCTCACACGTAGTAGCTAATCATATGTTTATATAATCCACAATTAGTAGCCTTTTGTACATTTTATTTCAGAAATAGAATTAAACACAAAAATCCCTCACCACTACTTTAAATGTGTTTCATTTTAATTCTATTCTTGAGGATTTTGCTTTGAAGGTACCTCTTTCTTCTCATTTCTTATGTGTCAGAGTGAGTAAAAGTAGTATTCCATGTTCTAGGTCACCGTCTCTATGCTTGCAAATATGAGTTGGAATTAGCTGAGTGGTAAACTGTTAAACTGCTCCTCTTGCACAGCCAGGTAGGAGGAAGAAAATGTAACCAAGCATCAAAATGGTTCTCTACCTGACTGCAGAATGACTAAGATTTAATAGCAGTAGTAATGTTAAAACCTTGCCAGAGTAATTTTTATCTGGATGGTATCTCATTCACAAGCTTAATATAGACACTTGGTTAACATTTTCACATGAAAACAATGATTTCCCCCGTGAATTAGACCTATTTACACTGAAAACCCATCTTTCTCGAATAGCGATATGTGCATTATGATTTGAAATCATTATCTATACTGCTTTAACAGACTGCCTGGAACTTCTGAGGAAGATGAATAGCTCACATCCTTCAGCCACAGAGGTAAGTGTGTAGTTGCTGCAATTCTAGATAGCAAATGGAGCCATTGTTTAAATGAGTAGTATAAACAGGAATTGGATTGAATTTACGTAAGATACTGGCCTTCCTACTGAAGCATCCCAGTGAGCACCTGTGTGGGAGGTGAGTTTAATTTCTAAATGGCTCTAAAGCTCAAGTAGAAGTAGAGCCACTTACAAGACACAAACTTCACTATTGAAACTTCATACCTACATTTGGTAATATTACCTGAAACTATTTTATGGTCCCATTCTTGAGAGCATTTCCATTTCCAAAAGTAAAAAAAAAAATAAAACACCAAAACACTAGTCTGATTGCAATAGTATATTGGAAAGATACTGTCAAAGTGCATCCTTTCTTCTATGTTTTGATTACCCTGGAAAGAGACAATCAGTCCAAAGTACAGAGAGAATTCACAAAATAAATAAATAAATAAATAAATAAATAAAATAAAATAAAATAAATAAAATAAAATAAAATAAAATAAAATAAAATAAAATAAAATAAAATAAAAAATTCTAGTATGCTTGGTGAAGGGACGGGAAATCCAAAACAATCCTAGTAAATTCGTGCACAATATGTACATCTGAAGAAGGTGATCCATCAAGACTGTACATGAGTGGAGAAGATGAATGCTTGTCTGTAAGAAATGATGGAGGGGTGTAACTCATCTTCTATTTTTATAGAGTTAGGAGTTCAGAGTAAGTTTGGGGGTTACTAAATTCTGACTGCATTTTTTAAAGTATTTCAGTACAAGCTTTGAATGATGACCAGATAAACTGTACTGAGAACAGGGTCTAGAAAATATTCTGTACACTGCTGGCCTGCCATAAGCATGCTTTGATCAAAAGTGGTAAATGAAAATACTTGAACATTATCTCCATTTCTAAGGTCATTTACACGAAAATAAAACTGACCGAGTGATTTTTATTTTTATTTTATTTTTTTGTGAGTACAGTCAGGACATCAAATCTGCAAATGTTTAATTTCATGTATGCAATATTGCTATGTACAAAAGCGTATACTGGACCTTTTGATGTTTTGCCTTTTCAGAAAAACTTTTGAAAACAGTGAATTAATTAACGAAGTGAAGCGGAAAATACTATGTCATGGTGTGCTTCAATAGCAAGAAATAACAAAAGCTTATGAACACAATGGGTTTGTCTTAATGCGATGGAAGAAAATGTAGTTCTTCTCAGCTTATAAATCAGGCTTCTCTGTCCTTCTCAGAAAGAAGGTTTATTTTGATTTATGTTCCATCAGAATAAAATGTTCTGTCTTGTGGAAAAATATAGACAGGAAAGGCTTTTAATCTCCTAATTAAACTCCTTATGCCAACTTATCTCTCTAAGGTGTTCACCTTCAGCTTCTGAGAGAATGAAACTCCTGGAGAATGAGAGGCACTCTGCTGTTACTCAAAGTGGACCCATCAGATATAGACAGTATTATGGGAAACAGATGACTGATTCACAGCTCTTCTTCATGAGAGCCATGCATTTTACTTTTGTCCTTTATTTAATCTTAAGTTTCATTTCTAAATTTTTTTCTATATAGTTTTTGATCCCATACTTTTTTTTTTTTTTTTTTTTTTTTTTTTTTTGCTGTTTTTTTGTTCTCTTCATTCAAAGTTTCTCCTTCATACTTCTCCATATCAAGTAGTTTTGCCGCTTAATGGACCTTTTTAAGCACAGTGAGGGTAGACCACCTTTGGGACAAAGACTTGGTTGTCTTGTTTAATAATACATTTTATGTCGGCTCTGAGCAAACTTGCTACAGCTAGCTGGAAGTAACTGCAAGCAGCGCTAGCGCAGGGCTGCTTGCTAAGGGGTTGGCTAGTCTCCCTGGGTTGTTTGAGGCAGATACATAGTTTCAGAGCAACTCAGGTACAGCTCTGAGAGCAGCAGCCATCAAATCTTTGTCTGCAATATAGGCCTTTTACGATCCTTTGACATTACTACTGCTGCACCATAGTTATAACTGTAATTTACACCCACTTTGTCCCTTTTTATGTTGCTAGTGTGCTATAAAGCCACCTTGATGTGAATAGGGATCAGTGAGAATGAGATTCCACTTTTTTTTTCCTGCCGAGTCAGCCTGTAAGACCTCAGGTTTCTCTTCAGCTACCCTTCTTAAAAGTAGATATGTGACCATTGCACTGCTCAGTGACCTAGGATATGTTTTATGTGATGGATTTGCTCTGCAAAGCTTGCAATCAAAATATAAGCAATTAGAGACCATTTTATTTCCTGGAAGTACTAAAGGCTCCTGCTGTCTGTTTTAGTACTGGCAGATGAAAATAAAACTGTGATCAAATCACTGTAAGTCACTCAGACATATGTAGTCCTTTCATTTCCCACAATACTTTCAAATCCACATGAAAATCTGTCTCACATGATATCAGTAGTCAGCCAAAGCTCTGGTCTT
This sequence comes from Phasianus colchicus, assembly GCF_987193195.1. NCBI lineage: Eukaryota > Metazoa > Chordata > Aves > Galliformes > Phasianidae > Phasianus > Phasianus colchicus. Next base: position 43,525,512 of record NC_143439.1, read on the forward strand.
GGATTTCTTCATTCATAGTAGAAATTACTTATTTTTTAACAGAAGAAAAAGATTTAAAAAAAAAAAAGAAAAAAAAAGAAAAAAAAAAAAGCAAGACAATATTCTCTGAGCACATGTGACAGAAGAATTGTGGTAACATGGCGTAGGCATTTTAATTATACTGAGATTTCACCTTCAGAGCTAGCCATTTCTGAGCCCAATTAACCAATCCTATCGTACAGTCTGTGTAAGTCATAAGGCAATTAACATTTGTATCATAAATAAACAATTAAGGAATGTTTTGATCTTTGGTTACACTCTTCCCATTCACATTGCATTGCAGTTTCTGCCTACCAGGGATTTGCTCTTGTAAACACTTTCTGTTTCAGTAGAATTTGCCTACTGCTTCATGTATATCTAGCAATGCATTGCTTCATAAAATTGAAATTTTATAATTTCATAAAAATGAAAGTATACGAAGGTGACAGTTCAGTGATGTAATGAGAAAAGTAAAGAAATCACAAGCATAACTGTTTATTAACTTTTGTAATTGTGTATGATTTAATTTTATGTAATATATAAATGACAAGAATGTTCTCTTGTTCTGTTTTGGAGCATCAACATTGTAACTGAGAACAATATCTGGTTCACATTTGTGGCTTGACTTTACCACATATCATTATTAGCTAGTTGTTGTCCAGACCCTGAAATGCTATCATTCTGTATTATTGACAAACTTTCTCCTTATTAGTATTTCTTACAACACTGCCTATTTTGTGTCTTTCCATAGAGTAGTTAATTTTTTTGGTACCAGATTTCTGGGCAAGAAGTAAAGTTCCTTACGAGTGATGATCTAGGGTCGTTTTTATGACTCTGATAATCTCTTTGATTAAGGCCATAATTTCTTAATGAATATATTTAAATTTTTTATAATTTATAGGTCCCACAGGTTATCATTATTACATCAGAAATTCATAGTAAAATGTAAAGTGTGGAACAATTTCAGCTGTTAATGGAAATAGTTAATGACATATTAATGTCATTAGATAGTTAATGACTAGTTAATAATTAGTTTGTGACTTCTATTCAGGCAGTTAATGGTACTAGTTTCATAATGATCTCCCAGTAGATAAAGTAAATCTACTGAGTTCAGTAATGTCCTTCACAGGTGCTAGGGTTAATCTGCAAACTTATCATTACAACACTGTTCTATAAAGATATGGATGAAATAGATGTAACTGGAAAGGAAAGGATAGCAGGGTTTTAAGATTCATAGATATTGAAAATAATTGCAACACAATCCAAAGTTGCAACTGTCCAAGAATAAAAATGACTTAGAACTGCTGTTAGGTACAAGTTTCCATTAAATGTCTAACAACCAAAAGAGAAGTAAATAAGAAATATATTCCTTTGCAATTATTTCAGTGTTCATGCATATGGTTTGCATAAATATTTTCTGGATTTTATTATTCCATGGCTATGAAATTAGAATCTCAACAACTACCTACAGTATCAAGCCATCCTTACCCAATCATAAATTGAAAGAACTCTACAAATCTTAGAAATTCAATAATCCTCCATTAAATTCAGCCTGAATATTGAAATACATAATTCTTTCAAATAATAAATGCAGTTTCCATTATTTTTATTGTTATTTATATGCAGCATGAAAAAGCCTAGTATTATGCCAGCAAAGAACAGGATACAACTTCTAGAGAAAAAAAATGTTCATTCAGGTAAGAAATGTTTCAAGTGGAAATAATCAATCTGAAGCAGAGAACAGAAGTTGTCATCAGATGACACATGCTACCTAGTTCTACACCACCTTACAGAAACTAGCCTCTCAGTTTCCTATTGACAAAATGTGCACACACACTGCCAATAAAATTAAATAAGTAAACATCTTAGTATATTTGTCCCCAGGAGAAAATCTTATTTCTTTCTGCAGTACTTATATGACAAAAGAGTAGTCTGAAAAATAAAATAGCCAGAGACTCAGTGGACAGACAGTATTTTCTATGAGATGCTGCCACTGTAAATCATATCAGTTGCAGATTCCTGTGTACTTATGCTTATTTTCCAAGCCATGTACATCCTTGAAATGGCTTGCATTTTGACAGCAAATTGTCAAGTATGTGAATTTTAGTTCATGCAAATATGAAAAACTATTTCATAGCCATTACTCAAATCAACTGTAACACAGTTTTCATTGCTTGCTAAGTGCTTTCCCAGACATCCTCATAGGAAGGAAAACAATATGAATGTTGCCCACCTGTTCTTGCATGACTTTTTATTTCAAGACAACTTTTATTTGTTTGCAGGGTCTGGCAAAATGAAGAGTACCTCTACAGCCATCTGAAAATTCCCTGTAAACTGCACAGATTTGGAGTCTGTAAACTGTTTTGAAAAAGAAATATTTGTAGGAAAGCAAATAGAAAGAAGACAGTATCTTTACTCCCTGCAGAAATTCAGCAGGTGCCACACAGTAGTGCTTTTGTAAGAACAAGATCTCCTCTGGTAGGTCTAGGAGGAAGAATTCTACAAGAAATACCAGTGATATTTGATCCAGTAGCTTAGTGGCTGTTGGACAATGGATAGTAAATTTATTCATTTGCAAAATAAACACTGTGACTGCATTCCAGCTTTGGGAAGTTCGAGGATTGGTATGTCTGAAATTTTTCCTCTGTTCAGTAATTTATCTCCTAGAGTGGTCCAGTTTGTCTCTGACTCTGAAATGGAAAGAAACTAGAAAAATTAAAACGTTCCTCTGTGTTGTCATTTATGGATATAAGTGCTATGCTGTAGAAACACAGAGTATTCAGTTTGTTCAGTGGCAGAATCTTATTTTGCCTATGGTTATTCCAACAAGTAAGAAATGGTGACATGGTATTCTATCTGGTTAAGCACTTATTCTCTATTTTATTTCCCTTTGCTGTTAGATCTTCCACAACTAAAGCACTATATCAGCATTCAAAAGAAAATATGAAATAATGGCTGCATTAATCTCTACAACTAAAATATTATTTTCTATTAGAGTATGCTACAAGACATCTCTAATTTGCTTTCTGACTTCCAGTAATCTGAAACACATTGCCGTGGAATATCAAGCTTTGTAAAAACTGAGCATTACTCTGACAAAGTTTCTGAATATCTGATTGTCAAATAACTACCAATGCAAGAAATAGAAAGTTAACCTCTTTAAAAAAAAAAAAAAAAAAAAAAATTATTTTTTAAAAGTGATCTGAAAAAAAAAAAAAAAGCTGATGTAATCTCTGTAACCTACTTTGACTATTTTGGAAATTAGTTCAAAATGTAGATGGCCAGGTTACTTGAAGTTTTTAGTTTAAGTGATTTTACATTTTATGTTTATCTTTCTCTTGATGGGTGCAACACTTGTTGAGACAAGTGGAACTTGGTCCAAAATCCATTAATCTCAGTGAAGAAGTTACAGCTGATTTTAATGCTTTTAGGCAATAACTGAAGCCCAGGAATACACTTAAGCATTCCTGCTTCACACTTCATCCATGGGATCATTACCATCGTAATCAAAGGGACTACTGAAAATAAAACTGAAATGTGTTTGTACTGAACTTGAACCTTCTTATGTAAGCAGGAGTGCTTTTAACTAGTAATTTCTTAATGAGGGAAATGCAAATTAATTGCATTGCACAGAATATCCGTTACATTATTTTGAAAACTGATTTCCACTATTACTTAAAAAAAAACTCCTCAGATTAATCCAGAAATAATTATAGGGTTCTCGACATCAGTTGGATCAAGTTGTAAGACTACCTCAGGGCCATAAGACTTCTCTGATTTACAGTTTAGTAACTGAGAGCAGAACTGGGCTTTTATCTTAAATTAGCTCTAAGAGACTGCCAAAAAAGACAGGTCTGTTGAATCAACACACTCAGGATTTACCATACTGTAACATGTATAGGCTGTTCCCAGACTTCCAGTCTGCCAGGAATAACCATCAATTGAAGGCACAGAGGTATAGGTTATTTGGGAGTTTTTTCCTTTCTTTAATACCTGGCCTGACATATAGCTGCAATCAAGAGTGGAAATATTGAAGCTTACATTATTTATTAACTTTCTGTTATATATATTTGAATTGCTCACATTCCTTGGGCTTATCCTTCTTTCTTTGAAATCAGTAGATTAGTCCTTTATCTACAATAATTTTATTTACAGATGATACAAGATTTATTTTCAGCAACAGTATGTGAAGCAGTTTCATTGTTAACCCTCAATTCATTCTGTCAAAAATTTCTTATCATTTGGCCCTTTGACTATAAATTGCATATGGGACTATTTGCATTCTATCTGGTATCCATTCAGAAAATATTATGCTATTTCATTATTGTTTTTTCTTATCTCAGTGTTCTCTTTACAAGGTGTCTGAAAAGACAGAGTTGGCCCCACAAAATAACTAATGTTAAATTTAAGAATGTAGGAAAGGAGTTGTGATTATAGAAAAGAATGCAGAAATTGAATATTCTGAATTTTACCAGGAGCTAAGTCTCTGAATGTGGCAAATTCTGGAGTCTCTTCTCTTCCTCTTGTGAACAAGTGCTGGACTCTGCAATTGGGGCTGAACAACCCAAGGTGCATGTGCAGACTGGTGGACAAGAGGCTGGAGAGGAGACCCACATGGGTGTGCAAAGACATCCATGTTACCTTCTCACGTACATTTTCTTTCTGAAAGCTGGTTGAATAATGTAGTCAACATTCTCAGATTTACTTTTGCTAAATGGGAACTGTTAATCCAGATTAATATTCAGTTCTCATAGTCTGTGAAGAATTGTAAACTATACAGGGAAATGTCATTATTCTTGATATATGAAGTGTCTGATTTAGTAGGACTATTCAAGTTTGCACAGAGCCCTGAAATACAGCTTATATGGTTTGTATTTGTTCCTATCATGGTCACAATATAGTGTTATTAGAACAACTTCAGTCCTCTCTTTCTCTTTTAAATTCAGTGGTGCAGAATCCAGGTTGTTAATAGATTCCATGAATCTGAGCTTGATTGTCATTGTTTTTCAATTATTTGTGTAATGAAGACATAGTTACTGAAGCAGTTTTTCTGCATCTACTGTCATCATTTAAAATTGATTGGAATGTGGTATTACATTTTTTCATACTTTTGGAAAATTATTGCTAATTTGTTCTGAAAATATTTATGGAAGGTAGTATTCCCCCAAAAAAAGAGTCTGCATGGACATAGTCATCATCAAGCAAGTGATGTAAGGTGTATTTAAACTACAAAGTAAAACACAGTTCTAAATAAAATATTGCTTTTAAAAATTATTTCAGTAAATTTTTCAGTCAGCAAATGCTGGTGCTTTGGTGATGTATATGCCATTACTTTACTACAGCACTAGCTTTGTTTTATATCTCACTGGGCTGTCTAAAGTCCCTCTTGTAACTTAATAAGTAGACATAAAGTTTCCTTCCGTGAGTGATTTTTTTTTTTTCCCTTGTTACCCATATTTAATTTGACTTATTTTAATAATACCTTGCCTTTGTGACCCTGAATGCTAAGAACAAGCAGCTAGATACATTGTGGCCTTTTTACTAGTTTATTACACAACTATATTCTCATTTATAAATTACTAAAGAATAAGGACTCTCATACGGACTAGTAGACATTGAAATAAAGCCACTGAATTACAAAGACAAAGACTAGTAAATTGATGGGGCTTTTAAGAAAGACATATTAATTAGCTTGATATTAGTAATACAAGCTACATATGGTCCAAGAATCATAGGAATAGATTATGAATTTTAGGAATAAGGAATGGTTTAATAGTTAATCAGTTAAATTATGTTACCTAGAAACACAAAGAAAAAGCAAATTCGTCACTTCTGTAAAATCCTCAGAGATGCTTTTAGCATTTTATGTTACACAGAGAAGTAACTTGCCTAAATCAATCAACATGGTTGGAAAAAAATCTAAAAAATAACAAGTATTGACATTTCAGTACGGAAATCAGTTCATAATGGAGATGTAGCAAAAGTAAATACTAAAAAGGAAAGCAAAGTTAAATTTGTATAGAGATACAAATTAAGAACTCTGACTGCACTTCTTAAATACTGTATTGGTCACCATACTCACAGCAAGCCCTCTGTACATAAACATCTTGTAAAACCTCCCGAGGTCTCAGTTCTTGTAGTGTAATATACAGCTATAACAGACACTAGTATCTGATAGAGATCTTAACATCTCTTATGACTGAAAAGGCCAGCCCAGGGATGTGACGATCAAAAATATGAAGAAATTAGTGTGACAACTACATAGAGGTTTATGTATGCAGTGATGCATCTGTTACAAGCAAAAGACAGAGTTTTTGAGGCATCTAGATAATCCCTGGACTGAACTTGAGATGATATAGCAATTATCTACATAGTTACTAATACTGGAAGAAAGACCATGTCATGAAGATATTAAATTTTAATCATTACAATATACAGAGTACCTTCTCAGTGAGTAGAAAGCAGTATAGTGCAGTGAAAATCTGCAAAAACAAAACAAAACAAAAACTATACACTAGCTGAATCTCAGAGTCTGTTCTCCATCAGAAGAGGGATGGCCAGCAGGGACAGGGACATGATTATTCCTCTCTGCTCTGCTCTTGTGAGGCCCCATCTGGAGTACTGTGTCCAGGTCGGGAGCCCCCAGTACAAGAAAGACAGAGAGCTGTTGGAGAGGGTCCAGGGGGGAGCCATGAAGATGATCAGGGGACTGGAGCACCTCCCCTACGAAGACAGGCTGAGGGAGCTGGGCTTGTTCAGCCTGGAGAAAAGAAGGCTGTGGGGTGACCTCATTGTAGCCTTTCAATACCCAAAGAGAGCCTACAAACAGGAGGGGAATCAACTCTTTGAAAGGGTAGATAACTGCAGGACAAGAGAAAATGGTTTTAAGTAGAAGGAGGGAAGATTTAGGTTGGACGTCAGGGGGAAGTTGTTTACAGAGAGAGTGGTGAGGTGCTGGAACAGGCTGTCCAGAGAGGTGCAGTTTTGCACAACCTTTATAACCTTATAACCTTTATTATAAGGCAGAGCTAATAATAAAGCAGAGGTTGAAGAGATTTTAACATTTGTCTAAGTCACTTTCTTGGTTTGAATTGATCTTCTGCTCTCAGAATTACCAGTTTCAGAGGGAGAGCACCAAAAGATATTTCTCCTTAGCTGCCCTCTGTGGCATCATATCAGCTGATTTCCAACAGTTAGTGCTTTTTCACAGTGACTGTATGAGATTTATGACTCATTTTCCAGTGTATTTCAATATCAAATGTATGTCACTACTGCTTGTTCTATTTTCACTCCATGTCCTGTTTTTTTTTAGTTTCTCCTTCAAAAGTGTGTGAAACACTCTCCTGCCTTTGAACTCCTTGATTGGGTCTCTACCAGCATTTGGTTACAGCACAGTGATAAACCAGGTGTCATGCTTTCATTTTGTGTTCCTGTGGCTAAGCCACCTGCCTGGATTTCTGTCTCACAAGGAGCTCCACAGTATAATGACCTTTGTTTGCATTGTCTGTGACTTTGCCAACAAGTCATGCCTAAGGCATTTGGTGTGTCTATAGCAAAATGATACCTGAATGTCTGGGAAGGGAAAGGCAAACTTGTGTACTGCAAAAATACAACTCAGTAACAGATAGATATTTTTAAACTTCTGAAGAGTGCTACATAGGAAATCTGTTTTCCTCTACCATGCTAAACTGAAACTTCACACATTTTCATCAACTCAAAGATAGGAAAATACTCTGCTCAGAAAAATAATCAATGATTTCAAAGAACTCTTATGAATTATCTGTCTTTCTATAATTATTTTAACATTCCATGTAGAATAAACTAAAGGCAGTATTTATTACTTAGCAAATGCTGACAGGCACTATCCTGACTGTTTCAAAATTTAATAAAAATAAACAAATATAAATAAATATAATTAAATAAATATAAATAAAATAAATAAAAAATAAAAAATAAAAATAGAAATAAATAAAAATTTAATAAAAATTTAATAAAAATTTAATAAAAACATTACTTACCAACAGTTACGCTATTCAAAGTCAGCCTTTCTTTGCAACAGTTTCTGTTTTGATTCATTTGTTTTCTTTCAGCTGAAACAATTTTCTAAAACAACCTTGATCAGCTCTGCAGTGGAATTACTTTAATTTGCTTTAACATTTCTCCCTAAATTTAATAATATTTCTAAAATAACGTGCCCAGTCCTACATTTTTACTGTGTTTTATAAGCAGTGAAACACACTGAACTATGAAGATATTCTTCGGAACATAGGGTTTCTAAAGTATATGGTATTTATTATCAAAATCCTGTAGAAATATTTGTGATAAAAGTAAAGTCAATGATCCAAAAGCACATTGAAATCAATGGGAGACTTCCTATTAAATTCAGTGGGCACTGGTCCAAGCTGTTTGTAATTATACAATGACATTTTGAAAACTGCCTAAGGGAGTTGTAAGCCTAATACTCATTAAAATTAACTGGGCATCCAGCTTCACTAGGGTGCTTTGGAAGTCACTATTACACTTTACATAAATGAGTGACCTGTTTATGAGACTTAGTTATATTAGAGTTCCTTAGCATGTGTCTTCTACAACAAAGAAGCATGCCTTCTTCTAAAGAATAGACTGTATTCGATAATGGCCATTTTACCGTGGAAAAGTGGTATCTCATTTAACTGAAGAGATGTATACATAAAAAATTACCATAGAAATGACCAAAAGTGATTTACACAATGGCTTGCTTACAGATTAAGGGTTTTCTTTTACTTTTCTCTTTTTCCAAATGTTTTTAAATAGTTGGAATGCATTTGCAGTGAGAAGAAATGGTTTGTAGTGAACAAATAATATGGTCCAATAATACCTGATGTTTTATCATTTTATATCTGCAGCAAAGCTTATGAAGTCATAGGTAATCCTATGAAATTTATGTCTGCATAAATACCTTTATCTATACTTATTTACATATAAATATATATGTACATGCATATTAATATCTCAAATGTATTCAACAAGTAGTCCTTCATTTGAAAAAGTAGCTTGGAACGTGACTGACAAAAGATGATTAGTGTTTCCTGTTGATGTTATGCTACATTAAACCAATGCACACAAAGTAAGTAACCTGAGTTACAGTTGCTTCTGCCCACTATAAATATGAAATCCAATTTGTGAACTTTATCAATTAATTCTAAAGGTTACTCATTAAATAGTAGTGTGTAAGTCATAACTAATGATTTGCACTATGGATATAATATTTAGGTATATTAGGTATAATATTAGATAAAATTAGATAATAGAAGATATAAAATTCATGAATAGGTGGTATACAGTTCAATTATTTAAATTATTCATAAATTATAATTTCTCTAAATGACTTATGGATAATGGTAGTATAATAACAATATTGTTGAGGTGAAATCATCACACTGTCAAGAGAACTGCATACAGAATCACAGAATCACAGAATCACAGAATTGCCAGGGTTGGAAGGGACCTCAAGGATCATGAATCTCCAACCCCCCTGCCACACACAGGGCCACCAACCATTCCACCTAATGCTAGACCAGACTGCCCAGGGCCCCATCCAATCTGGCTTTGAACACCTCCAGGGATGGGGCATCCACAACCTGCCTGGGCAGCCTGTTCCAGTACCTCACCACTCTCTCCATAAAGAATTTCCCCCTGACGTCCAACCTAAATCTCCCTTCCCTTAGCGTAAAACCATTTCCCCTTGTCCTGCTGTCACTCACCCTTTCAAAGAGTTGATTCCCCTCCTGTTTGTAGGCTCCCTTTAGGTACTGAAAGGCTGCAATGAGGTCACCCCGCAGCCTTCTTTTCTCCAGGCCGAACAAGCCCAGCTCTTTCAGCCTGTCCTCATAGGGGAGGTCCTCCAGTCCCCTGATCATCTTCGTGGCCCTCCTCTGGACCCTCTCCAACAGCTCCCTGTCTTTCTTGTACTGGGGGCTCCAGACCTGGACGCAGTATTCCAGATGGGGCCTCACAAGAGCAGAGTAGAGGGGAACAATCAACTCTCTGTCCCTGCTGGCCACTCCTCTTCTGATGGAGCCCAGGATCCCATTTGCCTTCCGAGCCGCAAGGGCACACTGCTGGCTCATGTTAAGTTTTTCGTCTACCAAGACCCCCAGGTCCTTCTCCACAGGGCTGCTCTCAAGGACCTCTCCTTCCAGTCTGTAGGGATGCTTGGGATTCCTCCGGCTCAAGTGCAAAACTCTGCACTTTGCCGTGTTGAACCTCATCAGGTTCACCCGGGCCCACCTTTCTAGCCTCTCGAGGTCCCTCTGAATGGCATCCCATCCTTCAACCGTGTCAACCACACCACTCAGCTTGGTGTCGTCAGCAAACTTGCTGAGGGTGCACTCGATTCCGTCATCGATGTCATTGATAAAGATGTTAAAGAGCACCGGTCCCAAGACAGATCCCTGGGGGATGCCGCTCGTTACCGGCCTCCACCTGGACATAGAGCCATTGATGACCACCCTCTGTCTGCGGCCTTTCAACCAGTTTCTTATCCATCGAGTGGTCCACCCATTCAATCACATATTATGATCCTCACAGGTAACCTGCAGATTTCTGCTTCTGAAGCAGCTGTAGGCCTACCTCATATTTGAAGAAAAGGTATTGGTACTTAATGCAAATATAAATTACAAAAAGTCCAAACTGGGCAAATGTCACACAGTTCAAACAAAGGAAAAAACAAAAAACACCTGATTAAACTGTATTGGACTGAAGTACAACTGTTAAAGTTTTCACTGAGTTATTTCATGACATTATTTGTCTCAGATCATATACTTCTGCTACTCTGCAGTTAGTTGGCTGCAGTTAGTGGAGTTATATCAAAATTAGTAGGGGTGACCAGCATAAAATTAACTCATTCATGTCAGCCTAAAAAAAAAAAAAGACTTACAGGTTCATTTCAGATTATCATTTGGATTTTCAGATCTCTTTCTGAAATTCCTCTAGAAATACAACTAATTTGTTCTTGAGAAAATTTCTTATTTATGATTGTAAATAATCCAAATTACTATAAATTACTTTTATAATATTATGTTACTATAAATAACCTACATAACTTAAACTCTCAGCAAATTTCACCAGTTTTCTCACTTTTAAACCAAAATAACAACTAAAAATGCTAGTATCAACCTCATGACTGATCTTTGTAGTTACACTTCAGCTGTTCTGCACCATGTTGTCACCACTGCCACCATTTGACTAATAATATTCTATTAAACATCAAATGCTCTCCTTGCTTCCAGGTAGATTAAGTCTAGATTAGACCAGTCTCCTTTCTCTCCTCAATGAAGGTTAGTATGGCAGAATCTATTTGTCAAACCTTGGCTTTATTTTATCATGTTTCCCCTTTACTTCTGTTTCTTTATTCTTTTCTGTTGTAAAATGGAACTCAGAGAAGTCTCACAGATTCGTACTCATATGGGTCATCCTTTTTAAACTTCCTTTAATATATGTTCCCTTAATGGTTTCCTGTTGCATGATATTTGTTAAAACTTGATGGATTTAGTTATTGTGTAGAGGAGCTATAAACACTGTGCTGGAATTCTGGAATGTTCATAATCTCAGTTTTCACAGATGAAGAACTTAATATTTTTTTTTCTTTTTTGTCTGGTAATTTGTACCTCATATCTTTTCTCTAGTCTCACTGAAAATAGAAGTTCAGCATATGTCACATGTGGACCTATCCCAATACACAGCTCTCTCCAAAAGTAATGCCTCTTTATTTCCATGAAAACTACAAGAGACCAAAGAGGGCAAAAACATTATTTAATACAGCAAATTCTCAGCTACAAAACACTATTTTTCAACACGGTGACCACCATAAACCATTTTTGCCAGCAATTGATAAGAACTCATAAGCTGTTCTCATACAAATCTACATGGCCACCCAGAACATGGCTTGTCTTTCATATCGCTGTCACTACTGCTGAAACAAACTACCCACTGCCTCTCTGTGCTGACATCCACTGTTTGGCCTCCTTAAGTGTACAGCAAGTGTTGATGAATGTTGGCGGTTGGAATTTTTCTCCATGAAGAGTAATTTAGTGACACGCTTCCATGTCAGACACCATTTTGACAGAATGCTGCCATCTGTCAAATGGCAACAAAATGTAACATGATGTTGGTGGGAAGGCTCAATTTCTATTGCCATATCGCCAATATCCACCTCTGACATCATGTGCTGAGATAATAAAATAGGAGGCATTACTTTTGGAGTAGCCCTCATGCTTATTCTCACTATAAAATGTTTTCACTTCAGTCTGATTCTCATTTATGAAGATAAAAGTATTTAATAAAACTTTTTTTAAGAGCTAAATAGTTTTGACTTTAGACAGTCATTCCCCAACCCTAAACTACTAAATACATTTATGTATGTGTTTTTCAATGTTTTTCCACCTTTTCTGAAAGATCAAAATGGTAGTTCATCTAAATTATTCTTGCTCACTTCTTTAAAGTTGTAACAATCTAAAGTTACTATATTATTCTCACAGTCTTACCTTATATTTTGACCTGAAAAAAAAAAAAATCTGCTTTGAGAGCTACGTTCCTCTCATGTTCTCTCCGCTTTATTCCCATTATCTCTTTGCTGTCTTATATCAGTATAGCAGGTATCTCAATGTTATTTGCATTTCTTATGCTGGAACTTAAATAATTTTTTTTTGTTGTTTTTAGCAATATACAAAAAATTAATTGCAAGAGATTTAATTGCAAGAAATTTAATTTTAAATTTTAGCTATTTTTCAGCTGCTTTTATTTATAGTTATCACAATTAATTATTTGGTAACTAGTTCATTATTATATTTAAGAATGTGAATCGTGTTTTTCATATTTTCTCTAGTCTGTGGTATTCTTTCACTCATTGTCTGCATTGTCATTTACTTTTATTTTGTTTGGTTTCTTGTAGCTCTATTAAAACTCCACTTCACTCTGTAAAAGCAGATGATGAATGTTAAAATGGATTACTCCAGGATTCTTAGTATTTTTTAGTCTCATGATTTAGTTATCATCTGTGTTGGCCAGAAATTAAGAAAGATAAAACCAACAGAAAAAATCCACTAAGAAAATATTTTCCAAAATGACAAACCCATCTAAATTTTCCTTATAGCACCAGTTTCCAGAGTTATCCATTGATCTTTGTTACTTTATCTCAATCTCTACCTTTCTTTTTCTTTGCAGGAATTATAAATAAATAATAATAATTAAAAAATCTCAAGATTACCTTTTCCAACTTTAGCCTGTCCTGGAATAATCATCTTCTCTCTTTTCCAGATGAACAAGATGCAGTGCCGTGGATGCAGACTCAAAGCCTGTAGCACTTCAGACTTTCGAATTTATAGGGGCTCATGTAGTGCATCCCTTGTTCAAGAGTGCAACTTGCTGAGCTATATCTCTGCACTGCCCTCTTGCACATGCAGTCCTTCTCTTGAGGATCTCTGTGATTTGCACCTGGGATGTAGAATATAATTGCTATTCATCATCAAACTAAATCTCCTTTCTTCTGCAGTGCTCGCACTTATGTGGGAAAGAAACCACATGGACTGTACAGACTATGGCAGTCTACAGAGAAAAGGGAAACAGGAGAACAGAGGAGGACTTCACAAGTACCACTATGTTTACTGTACCTGTAAAACACACTGAAACTCTAAGCTTATGAGTGCTACAAATTGAGCCAATTATCTGTGGAAACAATTTTTTTTTTTTTTACACTGGAGACAGACATGTCCTCAGGTCCATTTTAGATTGTGGACACCGTGAAGAATGCAAAATCACCTGAAGCTGTGCACTGTCTCATTTCATCATGTCTTTTCTAAAGCAAATAAACATATAAAAATATTCAGAAAGTTTTAAAAATTCCAAATAAGACACATAAGACATTTCCCTTTTTAGGAAGAAGAGGAAGGAAGAAAACCAGATATATCTTAGCAGTTATATTTGCCACTCTTTGTGATAATTTTACCATAAAATACATACAAATACTAAAATTGAATCCTTAGTTCTCCACCTTGAGAAACTGTTATTTTTAATATAGGGCCAATTACAAATGAGTAAAGGGCTGATAGACTAAGCATCTTTAAAGACTGAAGTTTCAATTGTCCATGTTAAATATTAACAGGACATATTTTTTGTGTAAGCTGGCATTATCTAGCACCTGCTGTAATCAAATTTCTTCTCCTGTTACCTTTAGCTGCCACTGGGAGAGTTAAAGAATACTTCTGCAAAGTAGGCCACTACCTCAAATCAGGCATCATTGATCAGAATCTGACAGTTTGTGGCTACCTGCAAAAGGTTAACAGAGTGTTACTCTGTTCTCCAAGGTGGCAGTGACTGAGTTAATCATTAAGATATATATATATATATATATATATATATATTTTTTTTTTCCATATAGTCCTTTCTTCAATCACACCACATTTACCAATTGCTGCAGCAAATGGAGGATCTAGACAATGGAATGTTTACCGCACAAACTTGTTACAGTCCAAGAAGCATCTCATCTCAGGAAACTAAGTGTACTTAGGTACACTTTCTGAAGGAAAAAAGGTGGAATGCCATTATGTAACTTTTCTTAATATGTGCACATAGGGGTTGCACATTTAAGTTTACTCATCAAGTTTTTACTGAGTTATTACCAAATATGGATTTATAACATTACTGTTACGCATCATTGAAAAAGTCTCCCACACATTTATGAATAATACTGATATCTGAGTGGAAATACTGAATTGCTTTACAGATGTCTGATGCTTGAGATAATAATGTAACGGGAGTAGTTCATGACCACTGATATCCTTTCCAAGTTCAAGGATACAGTATGTTTTTATCACCACATATTATTCTTCTGCCAACTCTTTTTTTTTTTTTTTTTTTTTTCCTGGTTGGTTTTGTTCTCTTCCAAAGCCTTGGGTTCTCATCTAAGATGGTATATCATGTCAATTACAATTTTTATTCCTTATATTTCTCATTCCACAATATGAATCTCATCTTTTCCCCTTTTTTAACAGTGCAGAATCTCAGTCTCCCAGTATCTGAATCCTTGGATACCCTTTCTTGCTGTACTTGCTTGCCATTCTGTTTGCCCCTTTGTAGTTCTAGAAGGGTTTTATACTGCTGGGCTCAACAGACTGCCTGAACTTTTTCCTTATGATTGGTTTAAAATATCTTGTATCTGCTTGCGCAAAAATAAGATTACCTAGTCCAAAGTCCAAAGTGAAACTCCTCCCTTTCTTGATTAATATTCTGTGCTTAAGGGATAGAAATCTCTGCTGAACATTTGCTTTTTTTTTTTTTTTTCCCATACCATATAATTTACAGTTGCAACAAAAGCCAAATTTTAATTTTTCATCCCACATTGTTATCTCCAGCTGCCAAAATTCAGTCTGAGCTTCAGATTATATTAACTATTTAAATAACTTCCCTTAAACTTCCCTTATCATCTTCCTCCCTAGCCCCTACCTTTTGATTCATTATCATGAGAAAAATCATATTCCTTGTTTATTTCTCAAAAAGAACAAGATTGTTTTGGCAAAAAAAAGAAACTAATACATTTTAGATACACTTAAGTAGGCAATAAGGAATATCTTAGCCCAAAGATCTACCAATGGCAAATTGAAAAATACTAAAACTAGCATTTTATAGTGGAAAGTATCAGGACAAATTAAGAGGCTTACCTACCTGCCCATTTTTGGCCTTCGTCAGTTTGTTCTGTCAAGTAGCACAGAATCCCTGGCTGAGACATTCAGTTATTTTTGTGTTCAGAACTTCAGTCCTTGTCATTATAAAATTTATTTTGAAAGAAGGGGAATCTTTGTTTGTTTTTAAGAAATTTTCATACATTAGCAAATTACTACTAGCATAAAGATAATATAATTTTAAAAAATCATAGAAATTTTCTCTGTTTAATCATATTTAGGAGAATCTTTTGGAAAACACTTGTTGGATAACTTAAGAAATTAGCTATAACTCTAATTGGCGTATATTTTCAACTGTAAAGTAAGAGAATACTGCCGAAATTAAGAGTTGAAACTGGAGCTGAAACATGATAAAGTCAGGGAAATCTCCACAATAGTAGGAAATAAACATGAATACATGGGTAAAATACTGTGAATATGTACTGCTTTTTAGAATTAGCATATTGCATGCAGTTAAAGCTTCGTTAGACAAACATTTTACAAGTGAGATTATCAATTGATTAAAATTGTACACGACCTGTCTTCTGTTCTCTTTCACTAAGCGCATATTTTTAACCAACAAAGGACAGACAAAGTAGTGCAGGGATGTCACTTATCAGACGTTTCCTGTTGTGGTACGCTATTTTTTCATTAGTTTAATTTTTTTTTTTCATCAATATAATGGACTTCTTTTTTAAATATGAAGTGTGATCCTGTAGATAATATTTTCTATACATAGATAATATAGAAATTTATATATATATATTTATCAATATATGTGTATATACAGAAATATAGAAATGCCAGTAGAAAAGTAAAATATAATAAATAGACTATCCCCTTTTCCTTAAAAATTAAATCAGTAATGCAAGCAAGCAATGTGAAAGTGCATTATGTTAAATTACACCAGAGTAGGTTGAAAGCATCATCTCTTCCTTTTAAAAGAGAGTTAAAGAGATTTTCAGAAGGTAGTTGTAGAGACAGTGCAAGGAAAGCATGTTTAGCAACAGCGCACAAAGAGCTCTAGTTAAGTTCTGAAATAAAATGTAAACTAAAATCAGATTACTTATATTTTAAAACAAAACAAAAAAAAACACAACAAACCAACATAAACACTAGGAAGTTATATAGTTGCTGCATTATTCACATTCCTTTTGACAATCCAATCCATTGGGAAAAAATGAAATACTCATGAAATACTTGGTCAGAGGACTAAAGTCAACTCCTTTCCATTGAGCTTTCTAGACAATACAGCTGATACTACAATATAGCAATGATTATCTTTGAATACCTCCTGCAGCACAGTGTCCCTCACACCTCCACCCAAATGTCTTTCTGCATGACGAATGCCTGCTGCCTAGTAAAGAGTTGTTGCTGCCTGTGCTAGGTAGTGGCAATGAGCAAGATGCCAGACTCTGACTCACCACTTTCCAGCTTTGCTGTGCAGCAGCTGCTCCATTTGCTTTGGGCAAACCTTCCTTCCAGATGGTGCAGAGGAGAAATGTTGCAAAAGGAAATAAGAAGAGGAAAGAGGGAGTTCCAACATGACTGGACATGGCACGTACTCTATTAAGAATAAATGGAATAATTTTATGTAAAGTGGGTTTTTTGAGGTGGGACTGATAGTTCACAGACCACTTAGACATGCCTGTAAATGTGTGCATGTACAGTGGAGAAGAGTTGAAAATGAAATGAGCTGCTACTTTTGGCTCAGAGACAGAACATATATATTTATAAAGTAATCTCATCACCAACAACTCCTTAAAAGCGTATTTGCATTATATTATTGAAGAAGTTTGATATAGTGTTTTGCTGTCTATTTAACTGTGGTCTAAAATGGGGAAGTTACTTTAAAAACATAATTTTCTTTCATGTAAAGTATATTTTCTATCCTAAACATCCTACACAGTGTAAAAACAACTGAGGAAAAAACTGAAAAGAAGCTCACAAAGACCAGATTTTTACAACACAAGGAACTTGGACCAGCATATGCATCAGACAAGCTACAAAGTCACATGTCAACAGTTTAATGATATTGTGCACTCAGAAGATTGTCTTATAGTTTGCTTTCTCTTCTAGATGTAAATTTTTAATATTGGTTGTACTGAAAATATACATGCATGATTGAATTCAAACCTCACACAAACTTAATTATTGTTTCAATACTTTGAATTCTGCTGGTCATCTGGGCTTATCTGTATTGCATGTACTCATGATTTGTTCTGGCCACAGATAGATCTACTTTGAAATAATTTGTAAATGTTTTTAACTCTAAGTGTTAATAAGTCCATTTAAGTTGACCTTGCTTCTTTTCAGTACGTTTTATATGTATGTAAATAACTTGCTTTCTGTACTGTATTTGAGAAAATATTTGATTGGATATTGTGGATGACTGCTTCTGGAAACTGATTAGTTTGTTTTAAATTCAGGCTGGTGTCAGATATTCAAAATAATTGGCTGCTTTGCATATTGATAGTGTTTTTTTAAAGAAAAAAAAAATGCCCAGAATACTGAACAGGAGTCTTTCTATATCTGTATTTAATGCCAAAAGCATAGATAAAAATTATGTTTTTTTAAGTTTCCTTCTTAATAATATACGAATGTTATTACAGAGACTATTAAGTTGTTGAAACGGAGACTGTTCTTTCCAAGTTTGCCAGTCTCTGTGTGCGACTATCTCTGGCATATAACTGTAGAAGTGTGAACTATTTATTAATTGTATCATGCAATCTGTAGGTATGCAAGGAAAGAATATACTTCCTGGAGCCTTCCTTTACAAGTGTGACCACTTGCCATGACAAGACAGAAATGTGGATATGGAGGAGCTTTGTGGCTGCACAACAGAAATATAAATTAATTACACAAGATGAAAATCAGGTTTGATCTCATTTGAACAGAAAGCCCCAAAGTCATTCATATTGCTCTTGATCAGTCAGCCAAAGTTAATGTTAGTCTCCCTTTCAAAGGTTTATTTCTCAAATAGTCAGGGTGTTTTAAGTATATGATTTTGCTAGACGTGCAAATAGATACTAGAAACAAATCAAAGTCTGGATTCTGAAGTCCTCTGTCTCCAAGCAAATGTCACAGCATGTGAGTAAGAGAAAGTATTTTCTCTTTTACTTTGTCAGCTTGTTCTAGACTAGGACAAAAAGAATGAGAAAAAAATTAAATTTAATTAATTGTTCATTCGTTATGCATATAGTGTATTCAGAAACTGCAATGAAATTTTCATTCTCTCAGATGGACAGCACTAGCAGAAGAATTCACAAAATTAAAAATATTTTTAGCAAAGTACTAATAGTTATAGCTCAATATTTTGTTACTTAGTGACCTGACTGATTTTCAAAGTAAGAAATAAGGAAACAAACCCTGCATTGTCTGCAGTCACAGTTATGCAGTAGTGAAATGTGTACATGAAGTATTACCTTAGCTGCCTGGTATGTGCAGGTCAGCCAAATTCTTCATTAATTACCCTTGTAGTGAACAGGAAACCAGCATCATTATTATAACTAGAGAGATTGTGGGATTTTTTCCATTGCTCTTAACAGTGATGAATACTGTCTACAGTGCTGTTTATAATGCTTAGACTGATGTCATGATTCTAATATAAGAATAACATGTTAAAATAGTTAAAAACACAGTCACTGCAAAGTTAAAAATAAATACAGCTATTGTATTGAAAAAAATATTGAATATTTATATTAAATTAGTGAAAAATGTTTCAACCTTAGATTTACTGTCACATTATTCTAAAAACTTAATATAATTCTGGATAACTTCTAAGGAGTTTCTCTTAGACATACATATAATAATGTGAAAGACTGACTTTTGCTAGATTCCATGAATAGAAGTTTAGAAGAAAGGATTCACAAAGTGAATTTACTGCTGACTCCCACTCTAATGACCTCTCTTATCAAGGTTATGCAAAGCTTGGTAATGAAATCAAAATCTGCTTGTATTTGATGGAACTTGTCATCCTTCTGACCTTCTCTGAGCTTTCTTCAATTTATAATCAAGAATTACAATTATATGAGCCTTTTAACTTCCTCCGATTCCCTCTCTTTTTCCTTTCTTCCAGAGCCCTTTCTCCATTCTTCAAGTTCTTTATCAGAAGAAAAAAAATACCAAAGATCAGCCCAGCATGTATCTCATGTATTCACATGGGGGTTTTGGCAAAGTATTTGAGTCCCTTCCGCTGGGTGTTTGTCTGTTTTCATTAAAGGCTGGGCTGCCAACATTCCTGCCATGCCTCACAGGGCCCCAGACTGTGCTGAGGATGCAACAAGTCTGGTGGTAGCTGCAACTCAACCTACACTATTCCAATTGCAGTCCAATCCAGTTCACAGATATCTGCTTTCCACTCTCAGATTCGAGGATTTTGCTTCTTTGGACATAATTTGTTCTGAATCATTCTTCCATTTCTACAGAAATACAGTGTCTACTAAGCAGCTTCTAGCCTTTAGAAAATAAAAATATCAGTAGGAAAAAGTTGAAAAAAGAAAAAATGAAAAAACAGTTGTTTTGCTATGAGTTGTATTTGTGCACAGTAATTATGTGAGCATAAATTAACTGTCTAATCCATTTTTTATCATTCTGAATTCAAAAAAGTACGTTATTGTTAAAGTTCTTCAGTGCAGCACATGTTGCTGTAACTGCTTGTAGGAACAGTTAAATCCATATTTAAATGATTTATTGGCTTTAAAAATGGATGACAGATGTGGAAATGAGATATGTTTATAATTATGAATTCTTGTGTTGAAACAAGTTAGCTTTCATCAACTACTTTGTACTATTTTATTATGCCATTGATCTGAAATTTGATTTTTGTACTTTGACATAAAATGAGGCTTGAAATATGTTTTCAATATTACCTATCTACAAATTCCATCGGACTGACCTTATTTTGATCATGGCAAGACCATCCTGGGGTTGCAATTAATATAAAACCATAGAATACTTTCTCATTATCTTTCTATTTCTTTCAGCAGTCCAAAGAAATGCTGAATGGTCCCTTCAGTACATACTCTGTGTTCTGAACTGTAAACAGTGTTTTCCACTGAGTCAGATATTTTTCAGTGTTTTATTTGTAACAGTAGCTGCTTCTTTAATTACTTAAAAAAAAACACCCACATGCAAAAACAGAAAAGAAATCCACCTATTTTACCTTCACATTGGATAAGAAAAATCATCCTTTATTTAGACTGAAAACCATTTTCTTGATTTTTGGTGTTAGTCTAAGACAAAAGAGTAATTAGTATCCAGAAGATGCAGAACATGTATTCTGAACATATATTCAGAACATTTAGAGTATCTATGCAATAATACAGACAAAATTCAAGATAATTTACCTACAGAACTTCAGAGAAAATTATCTGGGTATGCTTAAAATGACTCAGCTTTCAATCAGACTGTCAGTTCCCACTCGCTATACAGTGGCTCAACTACTTATACACAACTGCTTGTAGAGATGTTACTTGCCTACTAGTTTTGAACTGGAAATAAAACCCTGAATTTACCAGGCAGACAATTTCTATAAGATGCCTTCTCTGACTGAGAGGTTCAGCTTTTGTGACTCAGTTCCCTCTGCCATAAAACTGAGATAATGACTTTTATAAAGTCTATGTTAAGTAGAGCTTGTGTATGAGTACCCCTACAACTTAGTGACTTAGTGTCATGAAAACCATTAACAGTGTTAACAACAATAGGATACCAAGAAATAATTAAGTTGAATGTGTCTTTGGCCAATTTTGTGGCGCTTTGAAAAGGGTTTCCAAAGATGTATAGTTAGTTGTACTTAGCAGCATCTAATATTAAATATGAAGACTAATGGTTAGACCCATAGTGAGTAACGTGTAATATCACCCTATTCAAAATTTACTACACTGAGCAAAGACATCACAGCCTGCCAGCTTGCTTTCATAAACTCTTCCTTGGTAAGCTTAACTGCTCTGATAACTGTGAAGATGAGAGCCCATCTTCCTTTCAAAAGGAATTCCTGATCCACTCACATGGCACCCCTACACATCTTGAGTTAGCTCTATTTTTATGAAATTTCCACTTCACTGCCACTGTATGCTCTTAAAGTTAAATTGCTGTATGGCATTTGGGATTTTCTAACTACAGAAGGCTTCAAGCTTTTCAGCAGTTACCAAAGTTGAATTCTACTATCCCAGGAGTCAATATAAAATGATGTGTCCACAGAATGGCAAAATTTAATTTTGTGAGAATAAGTGGTCTGAGGTGGAGAACATAGCTGAGATGAGAGAGAGCTACTAAGTAGACTCAGAGGAGTTTTGGAGTTTGGAAATACTGGGATAGAAACTGGAAGAAGACCTGCAATGGAACCTTGGAGACTGATGGGAAAAGAAGGTCAGGTTTCAGTTTGAAACCTGAAGCAAGGGTCTGGGATAAGTCAATAATTTGAGGGAATAAAAGTGGGGAAAAAAAGGGTGTTCGAAATTTGGAGTGCACCAAGTGGATAGAGACCATTTTCTCTCTTTTACCTCAGTAACAGACTCATTCCTTCCTTATTCCCAATTACACCTGCATGATTTTCAAATGCAAGATCCTTTTCTTGTATCCACATGCTCTGCTAACACTGTGCAGAAAATCACCCTTCTTTTATCCCTGAACCCCAGATTTCTGTAGGCAGACAAGCCGATCTAGACTGGTGGCAAGTTGCACTATCAAGTAGGGAGTCATCTGTGATAAGGGAAGATGGGTGGAATGAAAGTGACTGCTGATGCTAAGGAAAAGATGATCCCTAAAATAACTGTTGGCCACACATCCCTTCAACCTCCTCACTACCAATGTTATGTGTTCTTAGATTATCCATTCTTCACATCTCTCTGAATTATAAAAATAAGGAGGGAGCAATGCAATGTTACATGAGTGATGAGTGATTCAAGAATGCAAAGTTGGTTCCATGTAAATTAAGGCTGGAGAGATAACTTTAATCAAGTCAGGTTTCCTCAGGATTGCTCTTGATGAGCAATGGTTGATTCACGTCAGTAATTTTCACCAGGCTTAGATTCTTTATTGTAAGAGTTTTGTTTGCTTTGTCCCCAGTGAAGTGCGAAGTCATTGTTTTCCTTCTGTGACTCATAAGCTCAAGCTAGATTTTACAATATCAGGGAAAGAAAATATTTTCTGGACATGCAAGATGTTCCCTTGAAACATCTTCTCCTTGGATTCTATTTACATACCGCAATACAATTCTGTTGCAGATGTTAGACTACTACAGGTATTTGGTTTGAATAAGCAACAAAAGTCTCCTGTGTAAATCTAGTTGTTGCTCCCCACCTTACTATATGAAGAAAACATGGCATTTTATTCTAGAATAGAAAACACTAAAAAAAGTCTTGTTTTATTTTAATGTAGCAAGTAAGAATACTTGTCTCACTACTCCAGATAATCTAGTATATTTTCCCCCAGCTCTTTCTCCCAACAACAGGATAATTAATTTCCCTGTCACTTCAGTAGCTAGTTCATCCCTAAGGTAACTGGTGACAAGTCTGGGATTATTTATGTTTCTGGAGGAAAAAACTACAGCACACAGTTTTCTTTCTTGGTACTCTTCATTATTTGCATAACTTTTACTTCCCTGAATAGACAACCATGTTTTGTAATTTGGTGTCCCTGGAGAATGGCAACGATATTATTCATAGACTAGAGGATTTACAAAATTTGAACTCATATTGTGAGTTCAAAAAACCCTTTCTACAACCTGTAAGATTTGGAAAACTTTGAATATTGAAGAGCTTTGGTTCCCAGATATTTTTGAAAATTTTATCTTTAGTTGATTCCTTCAAAACTGTAGGATTTTTAAAGTGTTTTATTTGCTTAATAAAAGACCTCCGCTTAAATTACTTAAGCACATCAGAATATCAAAATAACAGTATTTGCCTTTAAGAAAAAAAGCTATTAAAAATTGCCAGTTTAGACTCAAAAGTTCCATACTATGATTTTTCTTGTAATTGAATTCCAGAATTTGTCTGCTATTTTACAGACTTGAAACTAAAATCAGAATGTGTCTTGGAGTCAAGAGAATAAAAACAGTTTATTTTAAAAGGGCTTCTTTTTGCTTTTGGCTTTGGGATATAGCCTGTTCTTTATCTTGATAATAGTAACCTCTCTACTACATGGATGATTTGCAAATAAAATTTTGAAGTGTAAGAATTTTTGTTTTTGCTTCGTTTCTTTGTTTTCTCATTATAGTGGAATTGGTAGTTAGTAGTATTAGGTGATAGAAGGGAAAGTCAAGATGATACAATTTTTGAATATTTTTGATTTTTGCTTTTTAAGGCTACTGATGAGCATGCACTCTGATGATATTTAGTTCAATTCTTATCTTCATCCAAAGAAGCTTGCAAGCTTTCACCCCATTGAGAACAAAATGTGTGCAATCCCATAGGAGATTTACATTATACGCATGCCAGTTTCTTAATGAAAGGGAACTTGCTGTTCTTCCCCTTAAGCATTCGCATTTTCTCTTGTGTATCGAAACAGTTTTCTGCCTTAGGGGTAAAAGTCACAGCTTGTGTACCATAAAATCAAGCAGAGAGACAGAAACAGAGTTTTGTCCTGTGACAGCTTTCTTGTCAAAGGAAAGCATAAACTGTGAAACAAAAGCTGTGTTGTCACGATTCTCTCTACTTTTCTGCTTGTGATTATTTTCCTGCAGTTACATACCATACAGATATACATGCCCCAGATAACACACCTAATTTCTTATCTATGATTTCTTCAGACTTCTCTGTGCATTTAGTGAAGATCATAAATCTGTTTCATTTTTTTTAAATAATCTATTCAATAAAATTCCATCCACTTGCTTTAGGGCAGGAATGCACAGACAAAAACTTGGTGTTTTTTTTATAACTGTGTTGAAAGAGCATAATACTTGAAGCTAATGTTAAAGCACTGCTTACTTTAACTTTGTCTATCTGAATACATAAATTGTAGAAGTGGTAAGATGTAAACAGAAAAGGATGGAAGTGAGAATTGAGAGACTTGCTTCTTTTTACTTATGCTTTTTTTTTTTTTTTTTTTTTTTAATCAATCTGCTGTTTATTCAAGAAACTGTGGACTTGATAATAAAATGTAATCTAAAATTTCCTGCTTGAATCCAATTGTCTCAAAAAATTAAATTAATTAAACTTCATTCTTTTTTGTCAAACAAGGACATTTGAAGACATTTGATTTAGGAAAGGATATTACAAATATTAATAGTCCTTATATATCTTCATAAAACTCTCGAAAAACTCTACAAATTTATTTACTGTTAAAATGGGTTATAAGAGGACCCTAATGATCATACCTACTAGAGAAATCCAGTTGTAGTAAATGCTTCATACAGAGAAAACATTTGTTGGGAAGGAAAATTTCCTTTATGAGCTTCAAAAAGATTATTATAAATCATCTAAAATTTATTTCACAGATGGAAAAAACAAGACTGACAGTGTCCTTGATTGTGACTAGCCATTTAAAAAATAGCATTTGCAAATGGTGATAGACATATGGGAACTACAGCAGATGACATAAAAATACATAGATGTCTCACTACACATTCAGGATAATACAGACTGATTCCTTGCTTCTGTTTCAGAAATTGTTCTTTTGAATAAAGGGGAAAATACTACCACTGCATTAAAAAACATTTTAATATTTGAACGGATTGCTTTAATAACTGCAATTGCTGATTGTTGATTGAAATAGCAGGCAAATAAATTTATATGTATGAAATACTAATTATGATTTTAAGATGACTATACCTTTTCAAGTAATGCAACCTTTTGATTTCCCATGAAATTGTCTGTTTCTAAATTAAAATAAGTGTGCTTTATTTCAAATGCATAAAATCGAAAGGATAACTGCTACAAATTTGCTCCAGATGCATACTAACTGCTAGAATAAGCATTTCAAAATACAGTTTTACATAATACACTTATCTGTTTCATTTGGCTGTTCCCATAACTTCAGTACACTACAAGCATAAACAGGTTGTTAAGTACATTTAAGGATTTTAGAATGAGCAGCATAGCTACAGTTATCTTTAAATGAAGGGCTTATACTGGAGTCATGCCACACAGGAATGTTTACGCAGCACTGAACTAGTATTTCAATTTTTTCCTTCTCTTAGGTGCAGGGGTATGGATGGCACTGCTATATCAGCTTGAAGCTCATCATTTGAAGATCAAGAGCTAAATATATATACCACAATCTAAACATACTACAAACTGTTTCTGCATGGGCTGCTTCAACAATAATGCCTCTTGTATTATTATGTTGGCCTACAATGTCAGAGGTGGATGTTGGTGATACAGTAGTAGAGGATGAACCTTCCCACTAGTATTCCACTACATTTTGTTTCCATGTGACAGGTGGCAGCAGAGGGGAATCTGACAATATGACATCTGACATGGAAATGCATATGAAGCAAGGGTGCATCACTTAATTTGTCCACGCAGGAAGAATGGCATACACTGACATTCATTAACACTTGCTGAATGATTATGGAGAACAAAGAGTGAATGTGAGCACAGTGATGTGATGGGTGGTGCGTTTCAGCAGTGGTGACATTGATGTGAAAGACAAACCATGTTCCAGATAGTCATGCCTAGCTATCACACCATGAAATGAAGGGCGTCTTGGTCAGCTCATCCACACAAACTGGCTAGCGATGATGACTACGTTGTAAAATAGTGTTTAGTAATTCAATCAAATAGTGTTATTGTGTTCTGTTGTAGTTTCCATGGAAATAAATAGGAGACATTACTTTCAGAGTGACCTACATACATACTGAGAAGATATTATAATATTAAACTGTTGTGATATAAATTCCCAGTTTTCTGGTTTATTTTACCTTGACATGGATGTTAAGTTCTAGCTCTAATATAGTGTCACATATATACTGCTGATATATGTGACACTATATGTGTCAGTAATATCCTGTCAGTAATGTTCTGTTTCCTCTATGCAAAGTATAGTTCAATGTCTTTGAATATTCCAGAACACAATACTGAAATAATCTCTGAAACCTTGAATGACATAAAAAGAAAAGAAACAATGAGACAATGCAAAAGAGAAGGAATAAGAAAACGTGTGAGTTGATTATTACAGTTTATTATCTTTTTCTTTGCTTCTGTTTCATTTTAGAAATTATTCTGAAAACTGTCACATCAAGTAATTCCTGAATATTTTACTTAATGAAGTTTAGTCAATATTTTCTACAAATGGTAAGTTTGAGTGAAGAAAAACAAAAGAAAAACATAATACATTTTAAAATTATCACTTAGTAGACTGAAAAATATCACAAACAGAAATGTGAACATATTTATTTCTGAGCAATTTCAGTTACCCTTAATTTCTTCAGAGAACATCATGTAACACATATGCAAAGTATTAATATAGATGCAAATAACTATAATTAGTTTCCATATTTCACTCTTTTTTTCCAGGATAGCCATGGCATCACAATATGATATAATTGATACTTCAACTTGTTTATATATTCAGTAGGTTACCCTGCCTCCTTTTTATTATGGGAATGAATTTTATTATAGTATTTATGCTGCCTCATCCTGTTTATTCTATTTAGAGAAAAGAATTCCTTGTAAGTCACAGGTATTTTAGAAGCTATCAGTTCAAAAGTTTTACTTGGACTTGGTTAGTGTATGTCTTCCAGACCGCATAATTATATTTATTATCTCTAATAGAGAATAGTACGCAATCTGCAAGAAAGATAATGTTAAAGATTAGCAAGAAAATATAAAATCTACCAATAATTCTAATTCTGCAAGAAAAGGAGTTGCGCTCACTGTCTCCATACT
This sequence comes from Phasianus colchicus, assembly GCF_987193195.1. Classification (NCBI taxonomy): domain Eukaryota; kingdom Metazoa; phylum Chordata; class Aves; order Galliformes; family Phasianidae; genus Phasianus; species Phasianus colchicus. The sequence goes on from NC_143439.1 coordinate 43,553,053, forward strand.
TGGAACTCTCCTATTTAATATATTAATATTAATACTCAGGGTAGGAAGAATATCTTACCACTCTTTCTTTTCTTCAACATCATTAAGCATCTTTTTTCCTCCTATTAATGCTTTTGGTTTAACAGAGCTCATTCTTTAATTGGTGCCTTCTGTTTTTCTACTTTTTGTGTTTTCTTAATCTCAACCCCTTTGTGTTTTTAACAGTAAACCACAAAATAATTTAAACATGAGAGAACTAATAAAATTAACCATGCTGAGAGTAAGATACTGCAGATCTTCTAGAATAAGTAAATAAATGTGATCGGTAATAGATAAATCAAAGAAACTCTACAAAGAATGAGCACTTATCCCTGGAAGATTCAGGAGAAGCCAGTAAATGGGTGCTAACCTTGTGAAAGAAATATAAATAGGAAGATATTCTCCTTTGCCAACTGACAATATAATGAGATGAATGTGTAAAGAAAGAAGGAGAGGAGAAAAATGGGAAAACAGAAAGAAAAGTAATAAGAAAAGAAAAAGGGGGGGGGGGGGGAGGGAAAGGTGGAAAAGGAAAGAGAAAGAAGTGAATAAAGATTGGACTTTCACTATCAAAGTGATGCCATCTATGAAAACTGATGTGCCCTATCTGATCTTCTTTTACAGCTTATCTCAGGATTTTAAGTAAGTCAAATACGAGTCTTGGTTTAGCAAGTTGTAAATGATAGATACCTGAGTCACCTCGTGTGATAAAATGTGTTGTATTTCCTTAATGTTTGTGATTTTTTTGCTTGTTTGTTTGTTTTGAACATGAAGGTTTTTAAAAAAGTGTCAACTCTATAGATTTATGTTCATAAAAGTATTCCTTCTGGATACATGGTATTAGTTATGGTACTAGTTAACAGCCCTATGTTTTAATTTATTCCCTAAAGTATAAGGGATATATAATATAATAATTTATATTATGGTATTTTCCAATAAAATCTATATAAGTATACATTTTAAAGGTTGTCTTTAATACATACATTAAATTATTTTTGGAGTTCTTTAAAGTACTTTGGGCTTCCTGACCTTGAAGCATTTTTTGCAGCATTTTTGTCCATCATAAAGTGAAACTCCCACAAAAACAGAGCAAAGAAACAAATAAATAAACTATCACAATAAGAAGAAAAATAAAGAAACACAACTAAATGAAAATGAAGCCACTGATAAGAAAGAAAATCAGATTTTTTTTCCTGCCTGTACACATCAGGTATGACCATAAAACAAGACAGAATTGCAATTCAAAGGTTAATTTCCTTAACAGGGCCTCTGGGCTTATGATAATACCCAGAGATTTGTTTCAATTACTGAAACAAATAGACTTTTAAGTGGATGAATGCACACAGTATACTTGTTCTTTGTTAAAATAGGAAGAATGAAAAATTATCTCTCCATTATCCTTTTGATGAAAGAACGCTAATATCTTCCATACAAAATGTTTCCTGTTTGTATGCCACATACCTGCTAAACATTTCCTCCTAAAATTTCAGAATAAATACAGAATGATTCCTTTTGACATCTTGAAAAAGCTAGCAAAAGAGACTTTGAGGAAGATGGGAGACACAAGTGTTGGCATTGGTATAGAAAACAAACAAGCATAAATAAATAGGTAATCTTTGCATGCCTTTGATATTCGGAACATTTAAGAAAGTAGTATAAAGTTGTTATGCTTACATCAGTTTTATTTTCTAATCCTTAATTCAAATGAATGCAGTAGAAATTTCTATAAAAACAAGAGATATTCCTAGTATATCCTGCTTAAAGTATTCTCATTCTGCTGAAGCATCAAAATGTTTCATATTATTGAAATGCTTTCTTCCCAGATCTTAATAAAACAGAAAATCTGAAGGATCCTATTTAGGAAATATACATTACTTTTTAAACTGAAGAATCTGTTCTCACATTTAGAGCATTAATCCTACTTAGCTTGTAAAGTAATAAATTGAAATAGGTAAGTCAGAAAACATTTTAGAACTTCAAGACCTTTTCTGAAATAAATGGTGTAAAATGTTATATTATATTATATTATATTATATTATATTATATTATATTATATTATATTATATTATATTATATTATATTATATTATTTGCAAATTATAGTAAATCTTTTTATATTTTATATTGGAAATAATTTTATACAGATTTTGGATTTCAGAGATCTGCCCCTCTATTTTTTATGTAGATTACATAGGAGGTCAGAAGAAAATAAATAGTCATTACAGTTTGCTATAGTTCTTGAATTCTTGTTAAATGTAAAACAGCTGCTGAGTCTTTTTAATGTAATTTATTAAGGACATAAGATGGCTGAACAGTAATATCAGTAATTTGTGAGCATAAATGATCTTCCAGTGAAATAGGTATATTCATTCTTTTAAGGAAAGTATACATCTTCAGCCTTTTTGTTCTTTAGTAGTATTGCCAATAACAATATAAAATTCTATCAATATCAACTGTTATGTTTTTATGTATTGTACACAATGGTCATGAGGAGCTCTGCTGAGACTTAACAAGTTATTTATCATACATCGCTGAACACGTATCAATTGCTCAAAACTCCCAGTGATTACTGACTGCAGACTATTCAGATCACTAAGTTAAAGGTGAAAGACTTCATAAACCATTTCCACCCCACTAAGCCATCCAGTCTCCTCCTCTGCTTTTTTCATTATATTTGACATTTTTAGATTTAATCTTGGTTCCAGACTAGTAGCTTGTAGCTATGGGCAGAAGAGATGATACTTTTCTAGATGGAGAATATATTAAAAAGGAAAAATATGAAAGGTATGTGGAAAATGCAGGCCATATAGGGCTTAACAGTTAGTTGCTAAGCACAGTCATTTTCAGGAAAGCTCAGTTTCTTATATTGTTCCTGATAGCCAAACTAACTTATTGATAAGGGATCTTTTGCTTCAACAGTTGTGATTTCTTTGTGAAACACTTTGTGACCTTGGCACAGTGGAAGGGACAGAAAAATCAGTGTGTTTAAGTCAAAATTGCTGAATTTGCTCTTGTGTAGGGAAGCAGTGTTTATAGCTTCATTATTTGCAGAATGGCCCTTATTTCCTCAGCCAAAATCTCTCCCATCCTGTTTCTGCAGGCATATAAGCTCTCACTCACAAAGTCAAATTTAAGGATACAAATAAAGTTAGAAATATAAGATGTCTGGTAGTAGGTCAGGATATTCCTTCAACAGGCAAAAATAAAAATAGGAGAGCATGCACTGTCTTTGTATGTGTGTATATTATTATCTGTATGCCCATAATTACATACTTTTTATGGGGCTATACATACATAAGTTCTGCAAGAAATAATAGGAAAGTATATATGGATACATATATGCATATTTAACTTTTAGAATGGCTGAAAGAATACAAAAAAAAATTACTCCAGTATGCATTAATAGCTCAAATATACTCTCTCTATATAGACTAGGCTTTAAAAATACAGATAATCAGGTATTGTGATTTAGCTACTTAATTCCATGTAGTTAGCTAAAATTCACTTGGGGTACATGGAACCCACATTTGATCTAATGTTATGGAAAAGAAATGAATTTGAAATATGTTCGCTATATTACAGTATATACTTGCTTTCTGCTCTAAGTAATAAGAAGATAACCAAAGGCAGCAATTAATATTATCTTCAGTTCAATTCTACTGAAAAATTTCCTAGACTTCCTTGACTGATGACTGCATGATGGTTAAAGGTGTTACACAAGCAGAAAGTATCCACATTGGTACAAGGGCTCGTATACAACTGAAAGTTTATTCTTTACTGCTCTGTGGGATGTTGTTATTTGTATTCTGTAAAGAGGAGAATAATGTTTTGAAACCTGTCTTGGTTTAATTTTCCACTCTGTAGCAGCACAGTATACTGTGTCTTATTTCTATATCAGAGACCAGGCATAGAGGTGAGTGGAGTCCATAACTCTGAATCATGCATAAACTCTGCTTTTCTTCATCATTTCTTTTTTTTTTTTCTTTTTTTTTTTCACAGAGACAGTCCCAGAAGTGTCCTTAACCAAAAGCAAAATCAATTGCCCTCCTTGTTCTTCCTCTCTACAAGTCTCATGTCTGATTTCAGCAATGTGATAAAGTTAGATATTCTAACCCTTTATTCACCTTTTGGTGTGAAACAGAAGGAGGAATTGCACCTGACATAGACCTGGTCTTTTCATGTTCATGGCCTTGGACTGGTAGAGGGCATTACAAACCATGGAGCTGCCATTGCTTGGTGCTGATGTCTAACCTGCTCAGGCCCTGCAGTGGGCAGTGGCTCAGAGGTATTTTAGTTCTCTACTTTGGATCAAAAACCATAAGTAAAAATAAAAAAAGAAAAAAGAAAAAATGTGCTGCTTGTTTTTAAAGTTTTTTGTGAAGTTTTTTTGCAGCTGATATTTCCCCATAGTACAGATGGAGAATGTGAATGTTAAAATACGTATATTTTCCATGGATCACTAGGCCTGTTTAAAAAACAAAATGAATAGTCTTGCCTACAATAGAAAAGGTTTCAGATTTGATTTCTTTTCTTGCATTCCTCTGGCACTGCTGTGAAAGGCAGTATGCACCTAGCAGTGCAAGCTAACATATAACAAATGAAATCTCAGATTTCCTTTAGGAAAGAATCTTTCAAAATTTTACTTCAGATTACAAAGAAGATTCCTGCCTGTGAATACCAAGTATCATAAGGATCACAGCAGAAAATATTTTAATACTTATTTCTAGTCTGTGAGTAAAATGACTCTTCTCAATTGTATTTCTAATCATTTCCATGGTTCTTTTCTCCTTCTTGTTTCACCAAATATCTTTCTTTGTGTCAGGAGAAAAAAAAAGCACAGAAGAAATGTATGAGTTAATGCAGTCCAAAGGAAATTAAACTTTTTAGTGCTAGAGAAAAAGAGAGAATATATTTTAGCAAGTCCTCAAGCAATCACTTCTTCAGTTGGTTAGGTGAGTAAACTACCCATAGAGATGATTTATAAATTTTGACTGTTACACCACTGTCTCATTTCAATCTATAGGAGTGGAGGTTCTTTGATTATGTATACACAATGTGAGATTAAGAAACAATGGTTCAGATGTTGGTCAAATCTTTTACAAATCTTAAACAGGGAAATGAGGAAGGGGAGAAGGGCGATAGAAGAGATAGGAAATAGAAGTAAGGAGTCTTTGTAGGAAGAAGGGAGGAGATGGTCACCTCTCAGGAAGCAAGCTTTGAGCCAGAAAACAAAGAAGGGTTCTCACAACCACCTGCAGCTTTTCCTTTCTGCCTCTCTCTGCTCCAAGATCAATCAACATTTAATGTCATATAAGAGAATCAAGATAGCTCTATGGGAAGTTCACTTTTCATTAGATTGTGGGATTTCATTCCAGTTTCATCTAATCTTTAACTTTTGAATTTCAGTGTTTGTCTATTAGTCATGTGTATATGTAGACAACTGAAAGAATGATTTAAGAGCTATTGTTATCACTGTTGAGGGAAAGACTTTTATGCCACTGTCTGAGTTGGCAACCCATCATATAGTATTTTACTTATGGATACTAAAAATTTAATTGGCTCTGTCAGTGTACATCATTATATATTGATGGATGAAGCAAGTCCTATCTTTTGTAAGGAGAAAAGGTTATAAAAGACATATTTTTGTTTTCAAAACTACGATGTGTGCATATTAAAATTCATTTTATATTACATTCGTCTCTGCTTTACAAATGCATACTTATTTGCTCTAAAATATATCTTCCTCTCAGACTTGAAGTGATCTAAGTTGAGTTCCTAATTATTTAAAACAGAATGGTTTTCTGATCTTCAATTGTAACTATGTCAACAAATTGATTAATGCCCTTTTGGTCAATAAACTATAATAGAAACTATTCTTCAACTCCTCCCTGCTCGGCTGGATACATGTGACATCAGAGTGGAAAAAAAAAATCACTCAGTTCTTTCACCTTGGTTCAGTGTTATTGCTAATACTGACAAACAGACGAAATCTCAGATATGTGTGAGATTTTTGTGCCCTTACTGTCCAGTTGAATGCAAATCTCTTTCAATGGGATAGTAAATAAATAAGTTAATAAATAAATAAGTTTCAAAAATAGAAGTAAACATCTTCTTTTTATTGGCAATTGCTACAGTGCATTTCACACGAAAGCAAGATCATACCTTGTCTTTATAAAGACTGCATTAATTTGCACAGTGTAACCTCGGAAAGAGCAATAAGGAGAGCATAACACTCTAATTGGTAATGCACCGCAACTCTCTGTTAATGATTTTCCACTTAGTGGCCTAAGTGAAAACGGTGACTATTTCTCTCCATTATGACCATGGCCACTTTTGTTTCAGTCCTTTATGTACTGTGGACTAGCTGCACCTTGAGGCAGGTAAACAGGCTGATGATGAAAGTGTTCTTGCCAAAGATGCAAAGCCGAGTTTTTCTCCATGCAGCTGTGTTAGCACATGGTCCTCATGGCCTAAAGGCTTGCATATCCAGTTCATTTATTTCTAAAGAACTAAATAGTTTGCCAAAAACATAGTAACCTTTTCAGAAAGGTAATTACTGAGTAAAATTCAGTCCCTTCAACACTAGTGGCAAAACTCTCACTGATATCAGTGCAGCAGGAGTTCAGCAAATTTTATTGAATTAAGGTACAGCAATAGGGAGCAAAAATATTTTAAGATTTGCTTGGAGTATTTAATAGCTTGTAAGCTTTAGTGGCTATGCTACTCCCATTAGTGCCAATACAAGAAATGGTGCAAAGATTCAGTCAGTTCTTCCTGAGAACATGAAATGAAAATGAGGTTAAAGCAAATAACAGCAAAAAGTTTTATTTCAGTGAAAAACCTGTCTGTGTTATTTTTTTTCCCCATGACTGACCTTAGAATTTAGATATCTCTTTATTAGTTACTTTGGGAAAACATATTTTCTGAAAATTGAGCTTGTCAAATAAGCTCAGCTTCAATGGAAAACAGTACTTAACACTGATGGTCAAAAATAACACTTCTCATAATTTGGTAAAAATTGGAATAAATTGTGTTCAATATTATGTCTTTTTAAAAGCCTGTAGGTATGAGTACAGACTGGGTGTGTGTACAGAATATTGGAAAAATTGCTCTGAACACTTCAGAAAGTAAATGATTGAAGTAACATTATATTTCTAGGGAAAGGAGACCCTACTAACTGGGAGTAGAAAACCGTCTCACTCCTCAGCAAAATAATGGAAAGAATCTTCTATATTATTCACCTGAAAATACTAGTTCTAAATTGATTTCTAGAGAGAAGCGTTGGAAAATAAGGGCATGAAAGGAAGTCTAAAATATTTGTACTAGTTTGTCAGGCTGTAATTCAAATAGAGGTAACAGTGTTTCTAAGAAAGAATCAGTCAATCATGGAGAAATTCAGTGTTCTACAGATATTGTTTATGTGTCTACAATATCATTAGCTATCAGGTAGATGAACTGGCAAGTGCCAAAAATATATTCTAGTGACACATTTATATTGACTGAAGAATCTGTTCATATTACCACAAATAACTTTTTAATATCTTTATTCATGCAGCACTTGCAAATACAAATATTGTCTAACAGACAGACTTAAACAAGTTCACCTTTATTCCATTAATCTCAGTGGTATATGAGCTTAGAAACCCAAAGATAACATTTTGTTATCAACATTGCCTATTAGAAGTAATTCAACAAGCAGAAAGAGGTTAGTAGGAAATGAAGGAGACACATAAGTTCATACATGCATTCTGTGAGCTGGATTTTTTGTTTGTTTGCTTTCAGCAGTACTAATTGGTTTAAGTAATCATGAGTTTCTCCAAAGTCCTTCTGTTTGAAGCCCTCATAATGACTTTTTGAGGTTCTTAAATATTTTTTCCTTTTAAGTATATATAGTACTATTTCTCCATTCACATGTATAAAGGCTATACTCACAAATGGGTCACTTGTATACATCTTGCCACCTAGTGATCCAAGAAAGGGACAAAACTGTCATGGGAAGAGTTGGACCCCCATGAATTCACAACAGCATTCAGCTTATTCAGAGCAACGGGGATCGTGGAAAAAGAGTTTAGTCTGAATTCAAATTCCACTCTCTCCCTTAGATTATTTTGTGTCATTCATCTTTAAAAGTTCATTCAACAAAACTAGAGCACTGATGAGCAGAAACAAGAAGACTTGTGAATCTATTTTTATAATACAAAGAACAGGTATGGACTTATTTAAAGATCTTTCTCATCTGCTCTCTGGTTTTTGAAGTGAATACATAAGCAGCCAAATCATGCCCTGAAGACAATATCTAATCGCAGAATCAGAGGATTATTATGTACCAGTAGTGTCCCCATATGTCATGCCCTTTTCCATCTAAAAGAGTAGCAAAAATATTTTAGACTAAGGTAGTTGAAAATATTCCACTATTACAAGCTACAGAATATTTTTAAACTGACTGTGCTAGAAAGAGTCAAAATGATGCTAGGACCTTGGTAGCTGAACTTTATGGCCAACACCACATACTCAGATAGCATTACATAATTTCAAAAAATAGAATGTGTTTTTATTAATCTGTTTTACAAAGACACAGCAATGTTTATGTACATCCTATTTTCAGTAAACAATTTCTGATTTTTTTATCTTCAGCAGAAGGATCACACCAGCATCTACTCAGGTTTAGAAGGAATGACAGAAAAATCTTATTCCACTTTCCTGCTTTAAAATCATAGTTATTCATTGTTTTGGGAGGTCTTTTACAGAGCAAATTGCAGAGATTCCATCAATGACTAGCAGTAATAAAGTCCATCTAAACTCTACATTTTTTAAAAAAGAGTTCTGCCACAATGGCCTCACTCTTAGAATGATTCATAACTTATAATGAACAGCTATCAAAGTTGAATTTTTACTGGGTTTTAGTTTCTTTTGCACATGCAGGTTTTCATTTGATAACAGCCAATACCTTCCACAGTGCAAGGAGTTCAGAATTTCAATTTTCACCAAGCTTTTTGAAAGTATTATGTTTTCAGTAACCATTTGCTCTTATTATGAGCATCATCATGAGAGCTGATTAATTTTCTGTCATTTTCAGTCCTTGTTACATTTCTTGTTCCGTGAATAAGACATTAAACTTTTCAAGTACAATATATTATGCACTTGCTGTACTGCATTAACCTTTCAGATATTCAGTAATTTTAGTAGGCTGGTAATTTAAATCCTGTTAAAAATTTGACAGGATGGCAGAAGAAAAGGATAGGAGAGCCAGTCAGTCAAACTCCAGAAAATTGACAAGAGCAATGTAAAAGATTTCTACCTCACATCAAAGTAAAAAATTGTAAGCTTAAATTTAGTGCAAATACTATCAGAAGGATAGGGAAAATAAAAATAAAAATGATGCTATAGTGAAATAGTTTGACACAAAATATTATTTTATTCCTGATTAAAATGATTGTTTTAAACCTCATGATTGTTTCCTTAACTTAACAGGTGCCTTGGGTTCTCATTAGCAGTAGAAATTTCTCCTTCTTTGGATCAGTTCATTTTGTATAAGCTCATTGCTTAGAGCTATTATTTGCTTAAGATTCTTGACAAGAGAAACTATAGGTGTAATAAATGGATTAGAATGCCCTTTTTTAATGCCATAAAGTTAATTTTGGTCTCTAGTGGGATTTTGTCTGAACACAGTTTTTAACTTGTTCTTGATATTCAAAAAAGTCATAAAATTGTTAGCTTTGTGCCTAAAGTTTCTAGCTAATTTAAAACTAAAATCCAGTTAAGCATCAGTTTCTGGGAGCACAACTCACAGGAATATTTTGCTAAACTCCATGTAATGTCATGAAATCACAAAAAGCATTCATTATAGGGCCAGATCAGAAATGCTGCTTCATCGTCATTTAATTATTTAAGGCAGATAAATTACTACAATTCTAGCTTTCACAGAAGGAATTTTAAAAGCTTTCAAACAATATTCTTTTTGTCTTCCTCTCATGTTGATATCAGATTTGGAAAATATTACAGACTTTTAATATTACAGACTATTAAAGACTTTAAACATATGTGTTCTAGAATATTTTTTCCTTAGAATAATATATTTTCCTTAGACATACTAGTTTAAATCCCTTATTTATTTCATCACTTTACATCTCAAGAAAACATAAGAAAGAACTGTCTGATGTCTACTGTGAAAATGAAGTGAATTATTAAGCAGAAAAAAAAATAATTAATCTTTTGACTATCACCTGTGGTCTAGATGGGCTTATTGACGAGAAAATCATGACTTGTAAAGTTTTGTCACCAGTTTGTGACGTTCGACTCAATTGCTCTAAGGCATGTTTATAACAGAAAGATTTTGTTGCTAGAAAATCTAGTAGTACCATATAATTCAATCTTGAGCAGTTTTAGGGGAAAAAAATAAAGACAGCCTTACTAGTGACCAAACTTAATTTTAAGATATAATTTAACAAGACAAAAGAAATTGAAAACAATCTGCAAGCTGTCATATTTGTATATTTGCCCTCTTTAAACTAAGTTGTAATACCAAACTGAAAAACTCAAAAAAACAGAACATTTTTAACAGAATATTTTTAATTACATCAATTACTGTATTTCAAAACAGTCACTAATTGTATGGTGGTTGCTAATAAATTATTATTTAAACAAATCATAAAAAAATGTTAATGTATCTCTTATTTCTTTAAATTTGTAAACATAAATAAAATATTTTTCATCTTATAAAAATAGACATGGTGAAACAGAAGTTGAATAATATGTTCTTACTAAAATGACATTTTTGAAAAGGACAAGAAGCTTGGATTTCATCTTATTTTTATTCCAACTGTTATAATTGAATATATTTTTATTTCAGAAATACACTGCACAACTGAAGTAAAAGTTTTTTCAATAATCTAAAAATATAGTCCTCTTTATCACTTTCCATGCAGATTCAGTAACAACGTCAATAGAAGCTTTCACAGAAGATGCCTAGTCTACATTGTAAGAAAAAAAATATCTTAGAATGCCACTAAACTTTCTACAAAGATCAGGATTTGATGAATGCTGAGTAGAATGGATAAGCTGTCTGGCAAATCTGATGAATATAGTTACAATTATACTGTCTAGGTGCAAACATGAAATTTTAAGGAAATCTTTCTACAGCAAAGTTGTGACCAAACTTTTTAAATTGAAAAGGGATTATTTTTAATTCCAAAGTCCATGTAACTTACCTGTCGTGTACATTTTTAAAGGTTTCAGAAATTTATTCTTCAGTAAGTTGTAGTTGATAACAATTATGCCATACTGGCATAAGGTAATGTGTTGTAAGAAGAGTTCTGTAATTTGTTTAAATTACCTGTGTCACAGAAGGAGGGTAAGTGACTTAGATCTAAATACTATCTTAAAAATATGGTAGGACTCCAGGACATTTCTGTTATGAAAAATAGAATTATTATTTCTTATCAGTGTTGTTTGTAAGTCATATAATATGAAGGGATACGAGAATTTATTGCTGGTTTCCTCCCTAGCCCAAAGTCAAGTTCTCCTTGTCTGTCTCAAAGAATTAACATTTAGGGAGATTAACTCTGCCAGAGCTTTCCAGGGACAAAACAACAAGCTAGTCACATCACCATGATTGTACAGTCCAGTTACTGATCTAATGAAAAGATACTATACAAATCTCTCTGTGAACTAGGTGCTCATTTATATCCAAGAGTGTTCTGTCATGGTTCACGCACTTAAGAACTTTTAGAATCACATTTTAATTATTTTACGCACCTGTGCCTTTTATAAGATTTTAGATGAAGGGTGAATTATCCTGGGGCAATGGAACAGATCGGGTTAAAAAAAAAAAAAAAGATCAAGCAGGCTTTATTTTTATTGTGAACCTCATTACAGAGCACATAATTAAGATTTGGATTAAAATATTAAAATCATTATATGTAAGAACTATGTAACATTCAATGTAATTGAAAAATATCTTTCAATAAAACCTTACCTATTTCACTCTAATGTGTTAATATTTTATTATTTTATAGAGGATATCAAATATTGCCAGACAATCTACTGAATATCTCTTTCTAATGGCTTTGTGATGAAGAGCCCAACAAACTGTACAAAATATACTGTGAGTTGAAGAAACCTATATAATTCTATTCAGTAGTAAAAAAAAGAATGTTTTGTTAACAGAGAACAAGAAACATCTACTTCTTTAGCATATTGTACTGAAAGCAGGTAACCCAGTGTGTCTTCAGGGCACCTAAATCACATGGGTTTAATATACATTATCAGGATATTCATTTTAGATTAGCAGAATCCATTTGAAAAACACTTAGAATCACTGAATAATTATACTATTTCAGCTACTAGCTATAAAAAAAGAAGAAGAGGGGAAGAATCCTGTAGTCTTCATGTCTGTCTTTCCTGGCAGTGTAATTTTCTATAATTCCTTCAGTTGCTGGGAACTGTCTCACTTATTTTATATTTCTGGCTTTTACAATTATACCCCAATTTTATAAGGGAAAATTAACTTCCCTACGGTAAGTATTCCCTTGCTACATAAGAGGTGAGATCCAGATGCTGAGAATTCCTGGCAGAGATCTGTACTTTCCTGTGTTTTCTTCATTTAATACAAGCTATTTCAATATTATTTTATATTTTGGACCAGAAAAAGTATAAATAGGGAGTGCAAATGTATTTCTTTCCAGTCAGAGCCCTATTGTTCTTTAAAACCTATGATCTAGCCCTGTGTGTTATCATACTGTTCATAAATGTTTCAAGATTAATTTGAAACTAAATATAATTTCGAAAAAAATGTATGTCTTAAAACAGGTTGTGTTAGCCTAATTAATTTTTTCTCCACTGTTGAACTTTGATTAACAAATTCAGTCTACAGATTTTTACTTTATTACATAAAGGTGCAGTATTTACTTCCTTTCTGTTTACATGTATAGAGTTTTTGCATTTAATTTGCAAAAATTCTGACAATTTAGACTGAATTGTTTTGAGTTACTTGGTGAAAAATTTTTGCAAATTGTTTTACTTAAAAGAATTCTTCATCTCTTCTTAATGTTTGTTATTTTATCCTGTCTTTTACTCCAGTTCCCTGAATAACTTTGTTCGTCTTTCCAATTATGTCAATGTGCCCCTGAGTATACAAGCAGACTTAATTTTTCAGACAGATAGTGTGATTTTAATTAGTCAAATAAAATATACATCTGAATTCTGTCTTGATTTAAATTGGGATTACATAGTTTGGTTTATTAAAATAACAGTTATAACTGTTTCCCGTCTTTTCCTCTCCCCTCCACTTCCACAAAACTAGTTCTACTTCAAATCCAAAGAATCTTTATCCATAGAGTGCAACAATAAATAGCTGATTTAAATTACGTTTCTTCTACTCTTATATGAAAATGAATCCTATTTTCATTTTTGTATAGTTCTTTTTTCTGCCTTTTTTGTTCTTATTTTTTTTTCTGTTCTTTTAATTGTAGGCTGTTGATTTTTTGCTAGATTTTCCTACTTTTTCTGACTTCCTTATCTTTATTTTGTACCTTTTTAGTTCCTGAGCTCATTCTTCTATATCTACTTTACTGTAACCTTTTCCTTTTTTTCTCTGTTCATTTATACCCATATTCCTGAATTCTATCCATTATTCCCTTCACCTCTATACTCTCCTTGCTTTTGAGCTACCTAGCTATCATTCAGACTTCAGTGGAACAGCTGTTCGCATTGTACATGGGGCAGAAAGAGCACTGAAAAATGATCCAGCCCAAAACACCACAGGGTAGAGTCTATAGGTCATTCTTATATCTCTGGAGATCTCAGCACTGAGAAAGTAGACTTGATTTTAAATGACGCTGAGCATCAGTAAAAGCAGACCATAGACTTTTTACTATCTGTATTGTATTATTGTATTGCTTTATATTTTAATCAGTTACTGCATGAACTTTCAATTATAAAACAAGAATATTGCTTTAAATATAGATGTGTAAACAGAAAAAGCCATTAATGCAGAATGAGATTTTTGGAGTTAGGAAAAGGTATTAGAGAGCCAAGCACAGAGTTTTGCCAACTGAAGGGGAATTCAGTCTGCTGTTTTAATAAGGTAATATTGAAAACCATCTTAAAGCATGAATAAAAATAGGCTTGAATTTATTTTAAAACTTCACCAACTCTTCAGTCTTAAGGAGGCTGTTGCAGAAAACAAGTAACAATCATTTCCCAAATCAAGACAGTGACCCAGAAAAGAAATTAAGTAAGATCCTAAAAGCAAAGCCTAGATGAGTTAGTAGGATTAATAGCAGATTTGTTCAAATTATTCTAGGGCATATGAATATGGAAAGGTAGAACCATGCCCAGAATTTTAGACAGTAAGCAGCAATCCTGTAACTTGCCTGTTGCTAAAAGATCTCTGGCATATTTTGGTCAAGAAGGAAAACAGTAGTGGCAAAAACTAATTAAAGTTAAATAAAATGAGCATCTCATCTGCTTTGCTGATGAGATAAAGCTTCTGTGACATCTTGCATTAATTAAGCTATTAATACCACAACTTGGCTTTCTTTACAAGATTATTCATTAAGCTCTAGTTCCCTTACTCAATTCTTTTGCTTCTGCAGTGAGTTGTAATTTTCTTTCTCCCACCAGCTGTTATCCACCACTGTATAACAATGAATGCTGAATTAATGAATAAAAACCCTATTACCAATTCAGAACAACTTTTTGTTTACACATATATGTCAATGGAAGAAACAGTTGCAAAAAGGAAAACCTTATGTCACTGACAGAATGTATATTAGATAATATTTTCAACCATCAATTTGTTTTACTTCCAGTGCTTATTTTACCTTCTATTCCTGTATAGCCATCTGTGATCTATACATAGAGTATAAATCCTTTTTGAATGTTTATACAATAAAGAATACAAGGAGGATACTAGAAATGTAATAGCCGTTAGACACTACTTGAGTTCAAACAATAGCAAGAGCAGTTGTAGACTGTGTTTATATGTGCCTTCTGATATATTACAATTCTTACTGCAAAGCAGACTTTGCTCTGCTACTTGAAATATCTGTGTTGAAATCAGCTGCAGTTAGAGAATGAGAATAAATAAGATAAACAGAAATGTTCATGTTATCATGCTAATGCCTATTAATTCCATAAATGACTATATTCTTGTAAAACTAAAGATCCCCAAAAAACTAAAATTTGATGGTAAAAGAGCCGCATGCAGCATTTAAACCATATGCATTCAGCCATGGATATGTAGTCCAAATCCTTGACTTCTATGCATCTTTCCATTCTCCCTCCCTCCTTCCCTTCTCATTTGAGTTGTCTTCACATAACTGTCTTAAGAAATGACGGAGCAGTACAGATCATATGTTTAGGTCTTTAAAGATATGGAAGTCTCTGAAGTAATGGAAAGAAGACAAATATACATATTCCAGTCTATATCTTATAAGTAAATGAAGTTGCTCTGAAATATGTATGTTTTCTTGGAAAACTCTTCCAAACTCTTCCTCTTCCACAACTGAGATGGACAAGAGGAGGCTCAGGAGCTGGGGCCAACAGAGAGGAGAACTATGGACTACCGTGAAAAATAAATCAACATTAAAGAATCACAGAGGCTTAATGAAGGAACACTTATTTCTTCTCCAAGGCTGGGAAAGCTGCCCAATATATTTAACATTTATATTGCCTGGAAGTTACATTAGAATATGCAGGAGAAGTTTCTTTAAAATACGAATGATTTCAGGACCAGATTTTTGCTCACACATATGCATGGGGTATCTGAATATTATGTAAATATTTACATGTGAGTAATGTATTAGCTATTTTTGTATGGTTGTACTAAAGCATTTGCTGCATAGACATTTTGTTGCTCTGGAAATCTGGCACTTAAACAGTGATAAAAACAAAGAAAATGATCACAAGTCTTCTAAATTCATCCACAACCAAATTCAGATGTTCAGTTTACACAATTATTTACCTATTTTTCCTTCATACACAACATGAAAGTTTAAGTTTTAGACTAAGTTTGCTAAGAAATAGTGGTCATTTTAGCCATCATAAACAGATTAAATAATATTTGATTTTTTTCTTATTATATTAGAGGAAGAAGAATTTACTTCCAAAATTTCTCACCCTACATCTTGAATCAAAAGCAGTCTTTGACATTGCCAAATTATCTTATTTCAGCTTATATTGCTAGAAGGAACAATCTAAACACTTTTTCTGAATGTCAAAAGCAGTCTGAGGTTTTGCAAATTAAAAAATAAGATCCCTTTAATTTTAGTTGCAGAAATTACATGGCAACTATAGGCTGTTCCACATATTTCAAATAAAAACATATACTATATGTAAAACAAATGGTTTGCAGTTAGCTAATTAACTTACTCAACCATTACTTCTCAAAGACTCTGATTTGACCATAAAATAGTAGTACCTTTCAAATTTCCATACGGCTTTCTGACAACTTTTTAAATGATTTTTTTTTCTTTTTTTTTTTAGTTGAACGTGGCTGACACGGAAAGAAATTAAGTCTCTTACATACACAACAAAATGACTGTATTTTTCTGATTTTACTCAACTGCATACCTTCCAGCTTAACCCGAAGGAAACAACCGTGTGCAAAGAGTGCAGGATCCCACCTGCTCCTTTCAGGACATGCCCAATCACACTGATGTGGTATCAGGCAATGGTACCCTGTAATGTCTTAGGAGGAGAGGCTGGGACAACCTAGAAAATCATGAATAGCGAAATTTAGTTGGGTCTTTTTCACATGGTAGCAGCTTTAATGGAGGCACTCCATTTGGTCAGCACTTGAGGCAGATCATTTCCCATGGTGAGTTTTGCTGACCTCTCCCTTCTACCAATACAATGGGTTCAGTTCAGCATATGGGGTCACAAATCTCTGGCATGTGGCTTGTCATGATTGAATGTGCTGAGTATCACAACTTGCTTTTATAAAATAATCTCCTAGTAGTTCAGTAAAGTAGATTTCTATTGGTTTCCCCAAGAGGCTCTGAAGACTAACTGCCAAGTGTGGTGCAGAGTACTGGATGACCCTCTGTCACTGAGTTCAGTACCTCTCAGGTCTCAGGTCTGAAATGTTAAACATTTGACTGACAGCTCAGTCAGTAGGTTGTTCTGGCTGAAATGCTACTGATATTTGCTGTTCAAGGAAAATAAAGTTGCCATTCAAAAACTGGAAGAGTATTGGCATCTGAGAGATTGAATTATGTTGTACTGGTGAGGTGCAGCAGAAAAGCAATCATCAGATACTAGCCTTCTTAAAGAATACGATATGTTTTTACAAGCTAAGTCCTATGAAATGTTTCAGCAGTGAAATACAGAATATTTTATGTAGTGAAGTGCAGAATAATCACAGAAGTCAGAGATGTGATAAAATATTTCAGAGGAGGAAATGCATATTTTATTCATCCACAATGACATTATCTTAGCAGACTAGGAACAATTCTTGCTAAAAAAAGGATGTATTTAAATATTTATATAGCCCCTATTTCAGACAAGGAAAAAATAACTCCTTCAGCAATAAAGATTTGTGAATGGCCAATTACCAGAATTTTTAATAGCTTTTTTTTCTTACCATACATATTTTAAGATGCAGCATTCATCTTTGCATGGAAAGAAAGTTCTGAACACCTGTTTAGTGCAGGCAATAATTAGAAAGGGAATTAATCAAAGCTTCTAATTTTTTTTTTCAAATAAGTAATTTGGAGGAAAGAATTACATACACTTTACTTTTCTGACAAAAAATATAAGCACAAAGACTGCATCAGCTTACAGTGATTTTGAACTCACTATTTCCACATGCTCTCCCTGCCAAACTACATGGTTTTTGGTGTCTGGCTGTGAATTGTTACTCTTGGAAAAAGTCAAAGGCTTCAAAATGCATCCTAATACTGACTGTCAAGGTGGGGCAGTTTTCCATCACAAGACAATTAAGAACAGCATTTTTTCAAAGGCTATTCTGTCTGACTCTGCTTAGATTTAAAAGTCAGACAGCAGTAGAAAATGGCTCTCTGTAGGAATTAGTTCTGTGACTTCTTTAAGATGCTCTCAAATACCATTAAAAAAAAAAAAAAAAAAAAAAGCAAAAGCATGTTCAGCAGTTGCTTTGATTTTTTCTGTTAAGATTCTTATGTAGTCACTGCAATGCACACACTGTGCATTGCATACATTCATTTTGTCCCTTACATAATGAAAGCACACAAATGTCTGCTGTTTTCATTTTTGTTTTTCAATTCTAGAAACCATATATTGCATCCTAAACAGATGCTATGTTACTGCATGAGCACAATTTTCATATAAATTAGTAAAAATCTTCTGGTGCTGAAATTATGTTGCTTGTAGAAAAATATTTTTATATCTTGCTCAGTTTTTTTGTAAGATTGCTCAGGATTTCAAAAGTAAGAAATTGATACTCTGATGAATGATATGCATATAAATAGTATTAAACAGTTAATTTAAACATTAAACAATTTTTTGAGATACAAGTTGATTCAAAATTCAAATGTTAGAAAGGATGAGATAAATGGTATCTTGATAGTTCTGTATCTTAATAATAAACTTTACACATTCACAAATATGCACAGTTTAGACAGTGTAGCTCTGAGCTAATATGCAGAAAAGTATAAAATAAACTCAAATAAATACTTTTTATAAGACCAGAGCAATCTTTCTTTCACTTTACAAGCTGTAAAGGCCAGAGCGGATCAAGAAGCACAAGCTATAAAGATTTATTTTTGTATATTACATTTTAGTAGCAAAGTTACTGGTAGGAAATCTACACAAGTTTCATGTGTGTAAATGTGATTCTCAAAAAATTGCAGCAATAAGTAACAGTGATATCATTTAAATGTACTCTTCCCTGTTCTTTCCAGCTGCTGTTGGAAGATGGACTTATCAACAAAGTAAAAGCAAGATAGAAAAGTTTATGTCCTCCTCATGACTTTACATATACTAGAGTTGCTACAGATATTTTGTTCAAAGCTGTTTTGATTGTGCTTTCTCAAATGTCTGACAGTTAAATTTTACAGCTTTTTACCCGTTAGAGCACACTACTTAGAAAAAATACTGCAAAATTGCAATGTTTGCAATGATTTTTTATAACTCAAATGTTATTTTCAGAACTTCTGGTAATAAGAGATATTAAAATTATTTTCCCATTTTAGACCATGCCTCCAAAGGTTTGGGCTTTGCTAAAAACTGTAAATAGTCACTCAGATGTGCTTAAGTATAGCCACATCAAAGCCAAATCATGGTGAATAGCTAATGTCTGAACTTAGCAGCTAAAAATATAGAGTGGTATAAACCAAAAATAAATGTTTAAATGAATACCACATAAAAAGAAAAGGCTTCCATAATCAAAGCAATTTAACTACATACTACACAGAATTTGCTGAGGCTCTCTGAAATCTCAGATCCTTTGTTGGATGGAATTTGTCCTTCATAAGCTCTGTGCTGATCTGAACACCTGGGCTGTTATTTTAGAGCTGTTATTTTAAACATGTCAGAGGGGTACAAGGAAAGCGCTAAGCAGGTCATTCTATAGATGTTATAGCAAGCAGAACTTAACAAAAAGTTCTTGCTCTGGATACAAGCATGAAGCAAAACCTCCCAGAGTTCACAGATGTTACATTTTCAGAGGCACCCAATGCTCAGGTGTCCTTAAAACACCTACGCTGTTTCACCCACATTTGCATTTCTTTAGTTCAGTCAACGGCATTCATTTGTGTTGCCCTTTACAATATATTTATATCTCTGTTTCAGGAATATGGGATGCTTTGATTGTAGAGATTCTGTATAATTCTATTTTTCCCCATGTAGGCAAACTATTCTTACTGTTGTGAAATCTATCCTTTTCTGATGCCATGATTGACACTTGGAAAGTACCTCGGACATATTTGTGTTTTTTTCCACATCATCTAAGATTGGCACTGTTCCTCCGGTGTTTTACTGAGCATGATTTTCCAATCCATGTCCCTTTCACACGAGTTCCTATGTTAATCCCCTCATTAATTCACTCCATTGCATCTGAAGAAATCACAATTAGTTTCCAGTCTTTTTCCTGAGATTGAAGAGCTCATAAAGCTGGTACAATTCTTCTTCCTTGATGGCTGCATCCCATTCCTGAATTCCTCCTTTTCTTTTGCTTATTAATTTCACCCATATCATCCAACAGTAAGAGTATCCCTCAATCTTTACATTTTCTGTACTAATACATTATAAGTAGGAAGAAATAATGTAATCGTTAATGTAATTTTAGCAGTTATTTGGCGCAAACCTGCAGAGATGAATGAAGTTCATACAAAAATAGGAATGAATACAAATTTCTAGACAGATACGTGATACTGTTGGATCAGTGTTACATAATTCTTCATTTCTGAAAGAAATGGAGGGAAAAACAGTGTGACTGTTGAATGTCTCAAGACATGTGCAGTACATAGACACATTCATATGAAAGACCGGCTTTGCCTTGCAAAGCAATCAGTCTCTTGCAGGATAAAGCTGGTTTTCAAAATTCCAGCCAGGGAACTGAGGAAACTCAGTCTAAATATAAATTCTCACCAGTTTTGGGTTGGGTTTGTTTTGGTTTTTTTTTTTTTTGGATATATATATATAACAGTCATGTCAACTAGTACTGGCAGATACAAAAAACTCGTGTAAGTGCTAGGCAATCTGAACTTTGAGTGATTGCCCTAAGTTTTTTTGTTAGTAGTGGTTTGAGCTTTTGGTAATTTTTTTACAGAGCAGGGGTATTTTTTTTGAGGCACTGGTCTGAGAAAGCTGCTAATCACAAGATTAAAACAATAATCATCCAGAGATTTCTTTGCTAAACTTCCCTGTACATGCAACTGGGATTCAGAAACTCATAAAATGTACAAACACTGTTATTCGGCCTTCTGCCTTACCAAGCTCTGTGTCAAGCCATTATTTTATCCTCATCCTGGGTAGGGTAAGACTCATGCTTGTGGCATAAATATAACCTTGGAAATTAGCTGTAGAGAACTGTCTATGCTTTGGAACATGACTAAAAGTGACTGCAGTTTAACAATAATTAGCTTGCAAACTATTGGTGATTTTGCTTCTTATCTTGAACAAAAAGGCAAAGATCAGCAATTGCCTATCATTGGCTGCTAGTGTATAGGAGTATTAGTCATCTAACATCATGGCTTCTTTCCCTCACCAACAGTGTGTTCATCAGACTAGGCAATGTTAGGAAACAGGTAGTGCCTCTCTTTCTGGTAGGGCAGCACTGCTATCTACATATTGGGCTGTTTTAACCTCTTTACTAAAACTGAGATTGACATAGAAAAGTATTTGTAAATATAAATCAATTGGATATTTCCTTGAATATCACTGTATCACTAAGTGAACATTTCCAAAGAATTCAGTTTTAAACAATGCAAGTTCTATATCTAACATACACCTGGAAATATATTCAACCACTGAAGCATTTGAAATACCTTATCCTTATCATTATCTACATACCTAATGCTTTCTCAGCATCTAAATGGAAAAATATATTAGGGTGTCAACCTTATCTGACTGAGTGTCATAGCTAATACCCATTATACAAGCCTCTAAATATCAGTGCAATTTGTCCCACTGTTAAAGTCTGATCTTATCCATTTGTACAGTAATTACTTTATTTTGTTGCTATATTTAATCCAGCTGCTATTTTAGCGCCAATTTTTTTTTTTTAAAAGTCAAAGATTTTTTTGCAAAATAGAAAGTTCATTCAATATTTGTAGGACAAATTAGTGATGGTCAAGGCCTTTATCGTAATAAGATTTATTTTATTTATTCCTAATATTAAATAGAATGAATTGTCTCACTGAAGTAAAAATATAGGTGCTGTAAAAAAGATACAATGTATACAAACATGCTCTGGAGGATTTTTAAAGCTGCAGTTCAGATCTTTCATTGCATCTGAAAGACTGAGTGAGAATCTTCTAGAACAAAGACTTTTAAACATAGGAGTTAACTTCTATGTAAGATTGAACCCTTTAAAGCAAATCTGAATTTGATGCTGTCAAATTCCACAAAGTACTTATGAGCACAGAATTGCATTTTTTTAAATCCTTGGAACAGTAAACAGAAAGTGGTTTTATTTTCCCATGAACATGTGTTTTAAAGTAAAAAACAAAGACACTTTGAAAGCTCTTTTTTTAAAGTACACATCCTTTTGTTGGTACTGTAGACTACTTTTCTCAGAATGCTAATTAATGTAAATGTATCTTAACTAGACACTGACTGCCTTTTCTGGGTATCTGTCCTGTCTTTCTAGAAGACATGTTCAGAAAGCCTAACTATTCATTTTCTGTTCTTACCTAAGGAAGTAATGTCTTTTTAAATATGTGTAATTTCTTAACATTTAAACTTAAAAGCAGTGAAACTGAAGTTGTTGGAAAGGGCAAATTCCATGCATAGACCATATAAAAGGGAGAGAGAATCAGTAGTTTCCTTACTGGGTAGTTACGGAATGGGCAGATAGCAAGGATAGGCAAGGAAATATGACAAAAATGAAAGAATTCTGCTCGTTACTTCCTTTTTTTTTTTTTTTTTTTTTTTCTGAAATCATATTAGAATATACAATTGATATATGAGTTGCATGACTTTTTTCATTGTAGACCCATACTTAATTTTCTCGTAACTGTGCTAGATACAGGAAGTTTTACTGCCAAACTAGAAAGCCTTACCACATCTGTACTGGTAACTTCCTTAAAATACATTTATAAAGACATTTTTATCTAAATAAGTGCCAAGGCTGATTTTCATTCGTAAAACTTTTCTTTGGAGTAATTTCCATTCATTTTGCACTATTGAAGATGCTCAAAACTCTATCTTGCTCTAACTTTACTCTTATTCAGATGAGTTTTTTCAACTCCTCCTACAAAGGAGAGAAAGTAAAAAATTCCAATCTCAGTAAATTTTCTGCATGAGTTTACTTGAGACTTCTTGCTCAGTAAACTAATCTGACTTAGCTTAAGGTATTTCTGGAAGCCTAGTTCTTGAAAATAGATGGAGGGAATTTATCTCTTAACAACAGTCTTAGAGAAAGTGCATATCAATTGTTTTATGCAGAGCGCTTGTGTGAAACCTGGTAGATTCTCAATACACAAATGCAGAGTACAGCACCTATTCAAAATTCTCTAGCAGCTTGTGCTATGCATTCTAAAGCAAAACAAAATAAACAATGCTCTATACATCATAAATTGTTGCAATTTACATTGACTACAGTCACTATACTGCTTCTAAGTGTCAATATTTTTACAGCTCAGTGACAGTCATCAGTAAAAATTATTCCTTATTCACCTTCCCACTTGTACATTTTTTTAAACATTTTTACATTAATATCAGAGCAAATAAAGTAGTGGTGCTCCAGATGTACTCTATTAATTACATCCTGCATTGCTGTTACTACATTTCACAAAACTTGCTTCAAACATAGTGACTTACCATTTTACATTCATGAATGAATAGATGATTACTGAAATAAAACTACCAGCAAATAAATCACTGGTGCTTTATTCTCAACAGTTTAACCAACACCATCCTAGGAGCTCACTTCTACACTATTCAAGTGGTTTCTATTGGAGAATTTTACACCATGGAAATCATTTGGGTTTTCCATCATACCATGTTGTCTACATCTTAGATCTCTATCCTATCATTGATCTGCCTTGCGCCACATCTCTGAATCTGTAAGGCAGCAGACTGAGCCAATAAATAACCAATAGCTCACTATAAAACTGGCAGATGTTTCTCAGAGTGGTTTCACATATTTTTGAAATATGATTATGATTTGTTTGGTATGTATTTTGAAAATCATCAGGGTTTTTTTGTGTATTATTTTTATTGTGTCAAGTAATTGCAAGTAATTACTCAGTTATTAAAGCTGATTGCTTTTTCACTGTTAATGTTAAAAAGAAAATAACTTTTTATGTGACTGCTAAAGAGAAAATTCTCAGTTTATACTTTCTCTTTCTGGCAATTATACTAATCTTTTAAAATGGCTAGGAAAATTTGAAACATGTATTTCAAACATATATAAATGAGCTTCCTTCCTACATCCAGACATCTATATTGAAAACTATACTTTCTCTATTATTTTGTGGGTTTTTTTTTCCTCTATCTATTTCATAACAGCTTTGTCTTTCTTAGTAGTCATAATTTTTTTAAAGAAACAAGTGCTAATTACCATATATATGGGAAACTTCAGATCACGGCCTGAACCAGTGACTGAGTATCTGGTAAAGAAGCATGTACAGCCAAAGGAGCATAGGTGCAAGCAATTCACCTGTGCAACTGAACCCTAACCTCATTTAAGGGCTGGCAGCCATGAGAAATATTTCTTTATTCAGAGATTTCATCCCTCATAGAGTTTTCTAGTGAACCCCTATCTTCAGAGCTGGGTAAGCTATTCCTTCCTTATTATTGGATTGTGGCAAGTACCTTTTTAAGTTATTCAAAAACTGGTGAAAGGCAATTATATATATATATATATATTTGTATTTTATACAATATAGCACAGTGAACTGTAAAAAAAAATAAATTAAAACCTATGTTTGAATTACTAATAGAAATCAATGTATATAGTTTGGTGAATGGAGCAATTGGGCAATCAGAAGGTAAAATAAGATTATTTAATACCCTAGAAAAGAAAAATGTCAACTGGAAAATAGATGCATAAATTTCACAATGCATTGTGGGTATTTTTGTTTGTTCGTTTGTTTTTTAGGTAGTTAAATATTTCTAGTTCATAAATAAGAACTAGTGTTTTATTGATAACAACTGAAAATTGTAGAAATCACCTGTGTTTGAATTGGTCTCTAAACTGCTCTAATGGGTCTCAAGACCCCTACTTGTCGTTAGAAGCTGTTTAGTGGATTAAGAGGAATTTTGATCCAAATAAGAAATACTACTAGACTGCAGCTCTCAATACAAAATATATGGAGTTTAATTTAAAAGGGGGAGACATTTTGAAGAAGCTGATCTCTGTAGAAAATCCATTCAAGTAGCAGCCTGGGAAAAGCTGAGATTAAATTCAAACACTAAAGAAGAGTTTTAGGAAGATTTAAGAATGTAGTGGTTAAACTGAGCAGTGTGGCTGTTGATAAACTATACTCAGTATCTTTAATTTTATGCTTTAATGATCATTAAAGTTAATAATATTTTAAAGCAAGATATGCACTACCGTTTTGTTTTTTTTTTTTTTCCCATGAAGTAAAATTCAATTGTAATTTACAAGAGTAAAGTAGAAAATGCATAATGAAATTCAAATAAATACTTAATTTTTGGAAGAAAATAGAGTTGGAAACTCTCATAACTCAAGCATCACATCCTTAAGCATCACATCTAAATATCAATGGTACATTTTCCTTATTTTTCAGGATTATAATTGGAGTAGCCTTTACCACATGAAGAAAATAAAAAAGACTTTCAGAAGGACTACTATGTACTTCAGTGTACTATTTAATTGTCAAATCATCATACTGCCTATTATACCAGATCTGGAAGAAAAGTGTCATTTACCTATGATTGTAAATAAAGTCCTTCAGATTGGACAGCAAAGGCAAACAGATAAAACTGAAATTAGCAAGAGATTCAAACAGCTTTGAAACATGTTGTGAGAAGAGCATTAGATGGAGATATAATAGATAAGTAAGAAAATAACTCACTTTAACTGAAACAGCAGCAAGTATGATTTATACCAGTCACATCCTTTCATTAGAAATGAAATTACATAGATCTGTATGTATGTATGTATAAATACAATCACACATATGGTTCATTAATAATGGCTTGATGCACACTTTTGCAAATTACGTATTAATGACCAACATTAATAATATACCCATATATTTTTATCATTATATGTTAGTAATGCACAACTGGTATTTCCTTCATTAAACTGATCTCATAGAAGGTAAAGTCTTAAATCTTCGTATGTTTGTTCTCACTTACTTAAACATGAAGCTGTCATTTTAAATTCTGTAATTTTGTCTTCTTTCAGAGATCTCACATGGGCAGAATGCAAACCTAAACCTACAGTCAGCTGATTTAAGAACATCTGGTTTGTCCAGATTATTTTTTCAGTATTTATATTTGTAGATTTGCTATAGCAATAACTGGGAAAAGGTGCAAAGGAGATATACCTTTACTGACGTCCCAGTTCCTCACTTTATTCTTCAGATATGCTGATGAACATTTTGCATACTTCATATTCCTTCATGAAATTATTTGAGGATATATATGGATAGACTTCTCTGAAAATAGCACAGGTGTCTTTTAAATGCAGTATCAACATCAGGAAGTGTTTCATTTATTTAAACTTATTTTCTTTACAAAGATACAGTCAACTAAGGTTCAAATTCTTCTTTGATAATCAGTGCTCAAGAAGGCCTGGAAATCATTTGTGAGAACTAGTAGGAAAATAGATTTTTTCCAGAATTGTACTTTTCTTTCATTTTTGCTGGTTAATTTTGAAAATATAGTTGTTGTTTTGTGGAAAAAAAAAAAAAAAGAAAAAAAAAAAAAAGCATTCCTTATTTTCCACTACTAAATATTCACAGCTTCTTACAATATTGAAAAAGCTTCTCTTTTCAAAACAGGAAGATCCGCACCTAGTTACACTGATGGACATATCACTTGTCAGACTGAACAAGTAGCCTCCTCCAATGCCATTAATGCACCATCTCAGTAAAGCTCAGTGAGTGCTTTATAGAACACACAGAAGAATCATCTTCAGATCCAATCCTGGGTCTTATTGCCAATACCTGCATACTTCTTACACACTCTGGTCTGATGTCCAAACAAAAAATCTAAGAGACTGGATGAGATATGTAATCTTTACATTAAGGCAAAGATTTTTACTTTTAGTCTTGTAGCTGGTGATTTCAAAGAAATGGTAAAGAGTGACTATAAAATCATATAGCTAAGCTTGTGACTATAAAATCATAAAGCTGGAGAAATATATATATTGTCTGCCTGTTTTTGTTTCATCTGGGACAAATTCATGTGTAATATAAACATTATTATATAAGTGAGTCAAACTGGAGTGTTATGATGTTTGACAAGAGAGGTCAGTATATATGTTTTATGATTCTTCTTCAGTGCTATCTTCAATCTGAGATAAATAAAGTTTACTTGGACCTGAAAAACAATATCCAACTGCCAATTAAAATTAAGGTAATCTTTCAAAAGTGGAGAAGCATCAGCAAGAACACGTCACAGAGCACTTGAGATAGATATTTTTCTATTTTCTTTTTAATTGTTATTATTTCCATTATCATTGTAGATGTTTTATTGTTAGTTTCTTTCTTGGATTTTGTTCATCCATGTTGGCATTCTGACAGTAATAGCTTCTTTGCTAGAATGCAATTTCTATTTTTAATTTGGTCTTAAAGTTATTCAGTAATGAGTGATCATTTCCATGTTGTCACAGAATTTCCATTAACAAATTTTTTCATTAACTTAGCTGTTGACAAACAGTGATAAACTTTTACATTTAATTATTGTAGTGCTGGGCTTGCTCCCTTTTAAGAAGAAAATACAGGGATTTGTTCATAAATTTTAGTGGTATATGTAACAAACACAATATATTATCAATGCATGAAGACCAAGCAGAGGATACAGAAGTTGTAGTAATCCATTAATGCTTCTGATAGCTTGTATCTACTGCAGCAAATTGAAATATTTTCCCTATAAAATAACTTTGTACGCAATCAGCTTGTTAAAGCATGAAATCTGATTATGCTTACTTGTTTATATGCTCATATGACTGGCTAGTGTGGTATAAACAGTCCTTCACAGTGTTTAACTCAGCATTTGACCTTCCAAAGAAATTGTGCACAGATGTTCTGTACAGTGGGTAGGGTAATATTTCCATTCTTTTGTTTAAAATTTACTGCTCACTTAATTATAGCATGCTACTATTTTTTGTTAACTTTATGTGGTTATTTTGGGAATGAAAAACAGAAGTCTGATTAGTTGTTGTTATGTATTATTCTAAAGCATAACTTTCACAGTAAGGAAAAAAGGAAAAAAGAGGAACTTTTTCACTAGAGTTCTTTCTTTTATTGTTCTTATAATTTTGTTTTGTTTTGGGTTTTGTTGATTTTCTTTTTTGCTTTGGTTTTTTTTTTTTTTTTTTTTTTTTTTTCCCCCTCTTGGAGTGCAGGTAGGAAGTGCTTATAGAAAAAAAAAAGCAACATTCTTCACAGAAGCAGAAAAAGCCAAACTTAACATCATTATCAAAAAGATCTAAAAAGATATTTCAAAAAATAGAAATGGAAACAAATTGCCAGGACTGAATTATAATCAAGACAAAAAATATAATGACTTATTTTAAGGGATTAAAAATTTTGATTTTTAGTTGTGTGTGCATATATTTCTCTCAAAAAAATCTAGCTCAAAATTATGCTCTTTTTTTCTTGAGCTAACACCTAAAAACAAAAACAAAACAAAACAAAACAAAACCTGTTTTTACTGGAAATCATAGTTTGGCTGAGCAGTTCTTGTGTAAATGTCTGCCTTCCCCAATGGATTTTCAGAGAATGAATGATATAGTTCAAAATCTAGAGGATTTTGTGAGCTTAAGGCAGAAAAGCGAACAAGCAGATTACAGAGCGGCTTTCAGTATGGAAATGAGATATAGTATTTGCTTTTGATTTTTTTCCAAAGAAAAAATAAGTTAAAAAAATGTTAAACTCTGTTCCTGTAGTTCTAAAGGACACTGTTCAACACTGTGCCTTATCAATACCCAACTAATATACTAAGGAACTACTTCTTTGTGGACTACTTTAAAGAATATGAGATATGAGGAAATCAAGAAACATGACTCTACCACCAGCCCCACTGAAGGAATGTTGTGTGGCAGATACACCTATTTTTCATAGTTTTACTTTAGTCATAACTGATGTTTTTGCTGAAAAATTATTTTTTATTTCATTTATTTTGATTTTTACTGCTGTCATTTTAAACTTTATATCCATTTCCCTTCTTCCCCTTTCTGCTCTCTAATAAGGATTTTGTGCAGTTTGGCAAGTAAAGTTTTTTTTCCATGTAGCTTCATGTGGCTCCCCAGCCAGCTGGTTGTCTCTCTGGACTTGTAATAATAATCATTTATGATTACAGCAATGTGAAGAAATCCACTACAGAAATATCACTAAGCAAATCTTGCAGGTATAAAATGGACATCAATTAGCCTGTGTTCTAGATGCAGATTGCATTACTGCACATGCAAAAATGGCTCCATTATGGACAGTGGATTCAAGCACAGGCTGTTGAAGAAAGAGTATGGGAGAAATGTCATCTATTATGAAGTGAATAAAAAACATTATTGTAATTCTGAGCTTATGCTCATTGGTTAAGTTACCTTCTTTGTCAACATTTATAATACTACATTAGTACTGAACTAACTCTTTGCCCACTGGAGTTATGTTTGTACTGCATATGAACTAAGGCAGTATGTACATTTCGTACTTAAAAAGTAATGCATACATTGAAATGAATGGATGTTTTACAGCTAGTGATAATGTGGCCACAATTTTATCTGAGTTGTCTTCTCCAAGGTCACACAAGAAACACATTTTTGAGCAAAAAACAGAACTCAGATGGCAGCTGAATGCAATCAGCAGAAACATTTCTGTAGACACTGTTCCTATCAGCACAGCCGTGGGTGAGTGTTTGGTATTCCATGCTTGCTTTTTTAGCTCAAGCCTTCTATTCCCCACTGTGACCTCTTGACCACTTCACTGTACTGATCAAGTGATCTGTGTTCCCAAAACCTGTTAGAGTATCTTGCATGTTGTCAGATAATGAGTGTGATGAACAGACCTGTGCATCTAGCCCAGTTGAGGATGGACAAAGCTCTGATGAATCTGAGCATGTTTGCTGATTGCAGAGTGTGTTCACTACCTGTATATCACCGTCAGACCACAGATCACTCTAATTTGAAAATAAAACATTAAATATAAAACATGAGTATCAGTCATTTGGAATCATGAAATAGTATTTCTGACAAGATGCAAGGGATTTGCAATTCCCATTAGGATTAATATCACTTCCATGGCTAAAAATTCAAGCACTAATTCTCCTAAAACTAAACTACTCTCCTGTTCTCAGTACCATTCAAATAACATCCAAATGAAGGGATTTAAACAGAAGCCAGTGCAGCATCAGTGACATGCTGTTGTTGGTTATCCCAGGGAGTGCAGTATCAACAACTGGGCAGCAGTGCAAGTGTATGGACAAATTCCAAAACCATTTTTTTCAGTGCTTAACCAGAGAGAAACTAGGGCTTTCTCACTTGTACAACGCATATTGAACTGTAAGATTGCCAAAATAGCTTGTTATGGGGAGCCCTGTGCTACCAGAAGATAAATACACTGAACTAATTTTTTGCATTAGGCCTCCAGGCCCTGCAGCATTTTATATGCAAATGTGCTCAGGCTCACATGTGTATTAAGTCAAATCAATGAAATTATCACTGTAGAATGAATTGAAAAGATAGACCATTCCTTTTAATTTGAAAAGGATTTGCAATTCAGCATTTCCACAGAATGCTAATTGATATGCACTTAACACTGCTGAAAAACAGTGATAAATTTATGGAATGCACAGTTATTTTTAGCTGTCAGAATACGTAAAATCATAAGTTGTAGATAAATAATTAACCCGCTAGTATGACTGAAAACGCATGGACTAATTTTGAGTATGACTCCAGCAGTTTGACACCTGAAATATTTAAAAAAAATGGGAATACTAACATAAGGATATACCAGTTGAAATGTGGCTATTGAACAAAATATGTGAGCATACACATACTTGGATATTCATGCTTAGAATTGACTTCTCCTTACAGGTATCTTGTAAAAAAATTTATCAAGGTTTATCGAGGAAGCTGGAGGAATTACACTAAGCTCTCGTTAATGATTTAGCACAATTTCAGCCACTGCATTCCCTCAACTTGCTATTTTAGTGGATGTTTTGTACTGGGGAAAAAAAAAAGAAAAAAAAAAAAAAAAAAAGGAGGAGAAATAGGAGGAGGAGGAAAATAAAGAAATAAACTTAAAATGCAGTGAACAATTTACCTTATGACAAGCAAATGTAAATGGGTTAATTTTACTATTCACTCATGAGACAGGTTAAAAATCAAAGTGTTGTTGATGTTGCCATTAGTTATGCAAATCTTACAAAGCCCAGATCTTTTTTCAGTGATCCCTTTTGTCCTTTCCATTTCCTCCTCATCTTCAATTCTTTCTTTTACATTTGTCAGATCTACTTACTTATATTGCCTAGATAGTTATTTTCTGGCTGCATAAAATTCTATAAGTATTGAAGTTTCATGCAGCATTGAAAAGGAGAAAAAAAAGTTTGCGGAAAGGACTAAATATTTCTTCACATAGTTTTCTACTTTCATTTTTTTTTAAAACCAAGTATTTCTAATACTTTTTTGTATATTTACTACTAATCTGTTGATATTTTTTATCAAAGATATGTCCTAAAGTACATCTAATATTTTCAGTTGCCTAGATTAGCAGAATCATATCCATTATTCACTGACAGTATTTATCTGAAAATGTTGAAAGGCTTAAAGTCTTATTAGTAAGGTCTTCCATTTCCACAGAAAACTTGTTTTTAGTTTTGCAATTTTTTTTTTTTTTTTTTTTTTGCCATATTTGCACATAGAAATATTTAAAGGGAAAGTAAAAGGAGGAAAAGATAGAATGCAACTCATTGAACCACTTGCTGTATTTCTCCTTTACTACCTGACAGCAGAAAAGTAAACAGGAAAATTGTATGTGATAAGGTTTTTCACTGCAATGGCTGATGTGCTAGGAGTTATCAAATACTTCAAAGAAATAATTTCAGCAGAGAGGAGGAAGCTTTTGGGAGCTTTGGGAAAGCCTGAAGCAAATATTTGAAAGTGATTTTAAATTTAGGTGGAGACATTATATTTTTTTATCTTTCTTTTCCTACATATAATTTGCATAACAGGTGCACTTGCTATGTAAATTAAACAATTCCATGTTATGAATTTTCATAACATTTCTGTGCTGATTTCTCCTCCCTGTGTTATTTGAAATCTCTATCTAGATAGAGGGTATTTGGATGTTCTCTTTACTGAATATCACAACGACCATATGGCCAACATTAACCTTTAGGATGATCTGTCATTACATACAAAAATGTGAAGTACTTTGGTTGGACATCTGAGAATAGAGTCTGAGAAGATGACACTCTGTTTTGATGACTTGCTACATTGTTTTTTATCTGAAGTGTGTAGGACAATTGATGTTAAGAAAATCAAAGGACAAAATCTCAAAACATTTTCAGGGTAGAAAGCTGAGTTGAAAGAAGAGTGTGTGAAAAAGAGAGGAACCAGTACTTAAATGTAAGCAGACCACAGCAAGGCACAACAAGCCTGGAGATCTAGTCTTGAACATCTTTTTTTTTTTTTTTTTTTTTTTCCTTTTGTCCAACTTAATACAGAAATTCTTTTGGGGGGCAATATAAGCATGAGGCTTGGAAAGACTGCCTTGATCCTGTCACATTTACTATTACTGAAAATTCTCCCATGCTTTGTGGAAAGCTTAAGATATTTAGCTGGAAGCAGCTGAAGTACTGAAGGCTATGAAATGGCTATAAAACTAGAGTAGAACAGAAAAGACTAACAGTGTTTGCAATACAAATATTGTTTCAAACAGGTGACTGGAACCTGTCCCATCTAAAATATTGTATTTTAATGTAAAATTTTGTTTTGGTTTTATTGCTTTTTCAGGTATCTATTTTAGACATATTCACTAACAAGAACAAGAGTTTAAAAACATGGCTGTGAAATCTAGAAGTTTTTAGAAATGAGATTAGTGTGACTAAAATTCGTACAACACCAAAAGAAATGCCAGCGTCACAATGTGAATTTATTTTATATTCCAACCTGAAGAAAAACAGTATGACATTAAAGATTGCTCAAGGACAGCAATAAGACACAGTTACATTCTTTATTCATAGTTTTCCTTGAGAGAAAGTGAATTGTCAAAAGAAGAGGGAAAATTGAAAGAACAGTAAGTTTTATTTTTCCATTAATTTCATGAAAGTAGTCTTCATGTTTAAGGTTAGCTATATATAATTACATTCCTCTTGAGATTTTCAGGACTATTTTCCTGGCCAGTGATTATACAAAGTTAGAGGCAGACTTCCAGTTTCCATTGAAAAATACTCCTAACCCATGGATGGATAGCCATGAGCTCTAGTATAATGTTATTTTTCATTGTTTTTCATTTTTGTTTGTTTGTTTGTTTGTTTGCTTTTTAACTGTATTCACACCAATGAAGTTATCAATGTTCTATCTTAACCCTTGCTTTAAAGCACTTTTACTGATGCTACTGGACTGACTTGTTGCTACCTGATGTAGAACATTTTTTTGTTATAATTTACACTAATGAGTTAAAAAAATACACAGAATGCA
This sequence comes from Phasianus colchicus, assembly GCF_987193195.1. Classification (NCBI taxonomy): domain Eukaryota; kingdom Metazoa; phylum Chordata; class Aves; order Galliformes; family Phasianidae; genus Phasianus; species Phasianus colchicus. The sequence goes on from NC_143439.1 coordinate 43,586,548, forward strand.
TAAAGTCCTAAATGTTTGGCATATCATGAACATTAAATAATAGAGTCCCATAGAGTAACCTATGGAGTAGATACAATGCTTTTCTCCAAGAATTTTAAAATATTCAGCAAATTTGAATTAATAAATATTAATCCAAAAGATCTAGAACCAAGCACAAAGACATATATCTGGAACAAGGAATACTGATTATAGCTACCATATACTATAACAGAGTTTCAGAAAATTAGGATAAATAAAAGGAGGAATATCAATTAGAAATTAGATGGTTACCCTACTTCTACAGAGAGCATTGAGAACATTGCTATGAAAATATTATTACAGGTGTAGGTGTCACATTTCACAAAAGATATTTGTGTGTTTTACCTAGAGAGCTCAGAGGGCTATAACAAAGCACTTAAAAGGAATTAAAAATAACTACTTGACACATTTACAGTTTTTCACCTAAGCAAATCTGTTCATAAAGCTATACTTCAAGTTGGGGATGGCAAGAGATCTACTCAATAAAACAGTGCTTTCTAAAGTTAAAAATATAATATGAAATGCAGTATTTGTTTCTTGTACTCAATTTAGTATGTCTTAGAAATCAGATATCATTGAAAGTAATTAAAAACAATGAGCTGATGTGCCATAGGTTCACTAGCACCTGGATACTTGATAACATGCAGTGGCATAATTTATAGGCATGCTATTTCCCAGTATTTAGGGGAAAATCAAAAGAATGGCAATAATTACTATTATGGAGAGGGTTATCATGTATTCTGTGATAATCTTTTTAAACTGCTAAATCTGGGTACCACACTGAAAGCTAATTTTCACACTTACTTTCCTCCAGATGTCCAAGGTGAAACAGGAATTGCTTTTGTTGTACTCTACATTCAGAAAGTACTAAGCTATTTTCTCTTGAATTTCAAGTGTGAGCATGAGGCAGGTTTCCTGAAGCTTTGAAGAATTAATTTATGTTTGTTAACCCTGGAAAAAGGGTGGGTAAATACTTCATTTCTTTTTTCTCCTACTTTTTCCATCCTCCTCAGAAACCTGGATAATCATAGAGAAATAGAGTGAGAAGAACAAACTTTGATATAAAATATATACTCATCTTAAATTGTTCTTAGAGACTGATATCAAGATCAACATATCCACATGTTTAGAAAACTTTTTTCTTCCTTATACTAGTAGTGTCTTCTTGAAGTCGGAGCTTATCATAAGAATTATCAGAATAAGACCCATTCAGTTTATTGCAAAAATTAATTTCCTAAGACTCCAGGGAGCTTAGGAATTAGTGGGAGGTGTTTTGTCTACCTACAGCCTTTGCGGGGACTTAATGCACTCTTATTTCACAGTTCAGAAGACTTGATGATTTGGCATATTTTGGCCTTAAACACTTAGAAATTAATCACATTTCCTGTTGTATATACAAAAACATTTTGAGCAAGACTAAATTTAGCAAAACCAGATCAGTTCCAATCTTGTGGGACTTGATGACATAATTGATTTTCAAATAGTTAAAAGGGCAGTTTAAAGAAAGAATGATGAAAGAAGGCCAACACAGATTTCCAGCAAGTTGAGATGTCTCTAGGGGCATAAAACTGACTTTTATTTAACTGCATGCTCACTCACTTCAACTTGACTGCTAATATGAGAAAAAGATGCAATACCAAGATTCTTACAGTGAAAGCACAGTTATTATGTTTTTTTTAATAATCTCCTCTAAGATTAAAAAAAAATAGATACATACAACTATAAATAACAACTTAAAGTATTTTTGTGTATATTTTGCTGTTTTTTTCCCCATAACGTTTGTGCTACTTCACAAATTTTAATATGGCAAGAGAGATATAAATCTTTGTATGTACTGATGGGAAACAATTTAGTTTGATAAGTGTTTTAGCAGTTCAGACGAAGCAGCTACTACTATTAAAGGTGATATCAAGTCCTGTGGTCCACATTATCCAATTTTTGCTAATTATCATTAAGAATGGAGTCATAAAATTTGCAGACACTTTCTAGCACATACCTCTCCTCTGCTGCTGGATTCACCGTTCAAAAAAGTCTTCTTTATCTGACAGGTGTTTAGGAAGCTTTCTTTATTGTGAGGAGCACACTTTGGGAGTGGGAATGCTCTTCTCTTTCAGTTCACTTGGCAAGAGCCTCAAACATTTTCAAGAAGTCTGATATTAACACTATTTATTTTTAAATATATTTAAAATCAATTTTAAATGTTTAAAATCTCATAGCAAAATGCCAGATATTCTAGAAATGAAAAACAGATACTGAACAGATACATGAATTATTAAACATTTTCAATGCAAAAAATAAATACCACTTGAATTCAAATCTTTAAGTACAGTCAGTCAACCACATGTACAGATTTGTTTAAAGGATGTCTTTACCACAGGAGCTAGTACTATCAGAAATTTTGCTATTTGTTCAGAAGGAAAATGCATGTTTTTGAAGATCTAGACAAAGATTGGAATGTTGTTTGCACTCTGGGAGGGGGGAAATTAAATTTGAAGCAGTAGATGGCTATTCTGTTAGTACTCATGGAAAAGCGTGCCTCAAGATGCTTCTAAGAGTAATGTAACAGTTTACACAACTTTGGATTTGTATCTGAGCTGTTTTTCTGATACTTACCATGAATGTAGTAAAGTTTAAGGAAGATGGAAGTTTAACATAAATTTTCTCATCTCCTGTGGAAAACATTGGAACAGTATGGTACAGCTTGTCACTTAAGCTCACTTATTCCAGTGTTTAGAGAACAAAATGGGTTACATATATTCACACTACTTGCTTCAAAACTTACTGAATACAAATGATTGAATGGAATTTGATTTTTATGTCAAAACTGATTGCAGAATAGTAATGCAATCATAAAGTTAATGCAACTACTACAACTGTCAGTTTCAAAGCTCTGTTTACCAGCTGTATAGAAAAAAGAGCAGTAATAGAAGGAATTTCCAGTGTTCACTTAATTTTTTATCATACGTTTGCCCCTAATAGTTATAGCTGTGATTCAAAATTACCTCTAATTCAAAAATCATACCTTTTGTTTTGTATTCCATCAGGTAAGCTGATGGAATCAAAGATGCACACCTAATACATGAAATACCAGAATGAAGCATAGTTAACACTATTTGTTTCACCTTGTGGATAGCATCTTTTAGTCTTGTAACTTCATTGACTTTGACTCTGCAGGGTATAGGAAAAATGTTTTTGCACTAAATCAAAAACAGCTTTCTCATTCCACTGAATCTGATCTGTTAAAGATTTTCTGTTATTTTCACAAAAAAGTCAAAATATTCTGAGGATTTTTAAGCTATGATTAAAAGTAGCTAGGAAATATACATATAGGATAGTGAAGAAAAAAAGAAGTATTATCACAGTTGAACTATTTTGCTCTTCAGTTTGCTTATAATGTAATATCATCCTAAAGTGGACCAAAAAGAAGAAAACATTTGCATCTATTTTTCTCAGTGGAATATTCATATATTATTTTGTGTTCTTCCCAATATTACTACTCAGGAAAAATCATAAATATTTTTTATCCTCTTAATTACTGTGCCTTCCTCTGTTTTTCCTTACTTTGATATTTCCCTTTGATTTACATATACTCATTGGGCGGCTGAAAATTAACTCAAGTGGAAAAAACAAGAGACATGAGTGCCATTAGGGAGACCTCAGTGAAAAGCTATGCTTAAAATGCAGTGGTAGTCAAAGCAAACAGAATGATAGCATGAATAAAGAATGGTTTCATGATAATAATGAAAGAATTACCATGCCACTTTATAAATAGATTGTAAACTTTCACCCACAGCATTGCTTTCAGCCTGGTCCTACTGAAATCAATGCAAGCAAATCTCATTCCACTGGGGAAAGATTTCATTCAAAGAGAGCTCTAAACAGCAATGTAAGCCAGGAGAGAGTTTTTCCTCCCAGCTATGGCAGTAGTGCATTCATATAGTGGTAGAATGTACCCTAAGAATGCAATAGATTTGTGGAAGTTAAAAATTTTGTAATTGGTGCATTTTCTACAACATTATGCTGTCTCTTTGCAAAGTTAACATTCAGTAAAGTCATGTGAAATCATTTTTTATAACTATTTTTTCACAATTGGGCATAAGGAGAGATGGAATCAGGCTAGAGATGGTGTGTGTTCCTACAGAAAGGCTTTCCTCTGTTTGACTTATAAGTCAAATCTTATATAAAATAATATTACTTTAGTTTAAATCTACTCATTTTAACACAGTCTATGAATTGTTTCATATCCAAATCCATAGGAAAGTCTTATGACCCACTGGAATCTATGTGATTTGTCTTTACTATTTGAGGTTAAACTGGGGAAATTTAGACAAAAACAATGACCCTTCTGCAATCCTTACTGCACTATGATAAACATTTTGAAGCATATGTTATGGAATAGATGCGATAAAGTAGCTTAAATAAATTTTGCTGGCATCCAGTGTAGTATAATAGTCTGAAACTGTCACATTAATGGTTCCAGCTTATCCTGCAGAAGGAAAATGTGATAAAAATAGTCAGAACAAACAAGTGCTTACTGGAACAGAAATTCAGTATATAGAAATGATTATTCAAATGCTATTCTGACAGAACATATCAGTTGCTATTGGTGTTAAAATAGATAATAAAATACCAAAGCTTAACTAAAAAAATGATTCTATAATTCCTTAAAAATAATGCCTGTTCCTTACAAGCTTCAGTATTCTGTGTAATCGGTACCAACACAGAATGACTACCACAATCATTTAGAAACCAAGATCTCCAAATATCCCAATATTTATATGTACAAACATCTAAGCCATAGATTGCTTATTGAAACCAGTAGATTTGCAACTGATTTTTGTCATAGTTATAAATTTTATTTCTGAGGAATCATGTCCTTTTTATGCATTGTTCCACTTGGATTAAATCATGTGACATGAAACAAATTTGGTCTTACTTTTAATAAAGTTAATTTAAAGTGAATCAACACCACTGTTAAGAAAGCAGTCCAAAGAAAAAATGCGTCCTGGTCTGTGTTTTTTCATTGCCTCCAGATTTATTACTAATCTGTAGCTTCTGAACAGATTGAGTAATATTATATTTTACAATGTAGTGTGACAATAAGTGAAAAAAATAATTTGCTGCTCATCTCACACCTCTAATTTAAAAAATCTAAAATGAAAGAGGAAAAAAAACGTATTGGTTGTGTTACTAATTGTTTATGTGTCTCATTAAAAGCTCAGCATTTCATTCACTACAATTGTATGATTCACCACTCTTCTCTTCAACTACCACCCACTGTTTTGGCCTTCCTTAATTTTAGGTGTTGCAAGATATGGTTGCATAAGTTAAGAAATAAATCATTTCATACTTGCAGTGTGTGTTATCATCACACGTTTGCTGTGTATTTCTATTTCTTTTCCTCTTCTCAGTGCTAAAAAAAATGCATGGGTAAAATTCCTCCCCCCTTTTTTCTCCAAAGCTGATTAATAGCTGGGAGTATTTGAAAAACACAAAAGTGCTGAAATGGCACATTTTGATGTAAAATTATTTCTGGTAATTTCATCTTATGAAATTCCTAATTAAACGAAATAAAACTAAGCTAAAATAAAAATGTAAATGTTAAAAATATTTCTTTGATAATATTTATCTTGCCATTAACTTGTAAGAATCTTATATAAAAAGAACAAAAGAAAAATTGGAATCAAGTAAGTAGTCAGAACATTACACCATTTGCAACATGGATTTCTTGTATCCATATTCAGCCACTTGGATTGCGACTTCGAAAAACAATAGTTATAAAGACTACATTATCATATTACCCACTTCTACCTGTTTAAACATTATGAGGGAAAAGTAATACCTGCTACTATTTACCAAATAGCAAATGAAAGGGCAGAATGTTCCTATTTCCTGTGGAACTAACTGACCCTTTTTCTCCAAGGGAACAGTTTGCTGCTAATAGCAAAAATAAACAACAGATGGCCTGGAGGGAATTTTTTTTTTCTTTTAATGGGTTCTTTCCTAACAGAAATCTGTAGCTTAAAGTAGGTCATTGTTAGCTGAGGATAGAGAACTACAATAGTTCTTAACATTCTAGATTAATTGGTGAGAAAGATCAACCAGCCTGCCAGGGTTGCTTGGTTGCCTGGGGAAAAACAAATTTTTAGGGAAAATATTGGAGTTTAGGCTCTTTGTTCTATGAAATGTTACTTTTTCAGTTCTGCATGTTTTGCTTCCTGTTAAGTAGAACACAAATAAAAATCTTCTCTGTGTTGCTTTTTTTGTTGTTTGTCTGTTTTTTGTTTTTGTTTTTGTTTTTAATATCTGAGATCTAGAGTAGAAATGAAGCAATCATCTAATATCAAAATGTAGGAAATCAGTGCAGCCTGCTGTCTAACAGTTTTCCATCTCTTGTCTAGATAATTTAGTATATTTCATGCCTATATTTTGGGGTTTGCATTTTTGATAGAAGATTTTATTTTCTTTTAGGAGATAAATGCAAGACAAATATATTTTGAACAAAGTTGAGATTCATAAATTGATAACAGTGATGAAATATTGTGAACATAACTTGTGAACTGTATTGCACAACATTCAAGATATCTTCAAATCCTTTTGTGTATGTATGTGTGTATGGAATGGGAAGCAATTAAAATATACAGAATGTTTTCCATGTCAATTTCTATATTTCAAACCCACTATAAGGTTTCTGATACAGCCAGAGAATAAAAAATTAAATAAACACTTCATAAAACTGAAAAAAAACTTCATTCCTGAAGTTTTCCAAAAGTTTGTTTTTTGTGTCACTAAAAGCTAAGAGATCTAGAGCTTCTCACTAGTCAGAAAATATGACTTCTGAGTGTTTAAATTCTGCACATGTGCTTATATTACCACTGAGCCTTAACATTTACATTTCTCTTTGATTCAGAAGGTCCAAAGCTCAGAAAGAAAAGAAATCTAAACAGAGTAATAATATACTTGGAGAGAGAGAACTCATGCTTTCTTTCTACTGTGAACTCTTCAAGTAAATCTCAACATGACAATTAAAAGATTCAACAGAGAACACTCAAGCAGTGAATTGGAACTATGTGAGAGATTGCTTTAGGTACAGAACTCCTTTACTCGGGAAACAGTGAAAGAAAAAAAAGAAAAAGAAGAAGAAAAAAAGGAAGATCCAAAGCAGTCCGATCTATGTTATGCACACTCTTGGATAGAAGTGTACTACTGTGGGCAGAAAATTAGATGGAACTTCAAAATCAGTAAGTACACATTGAAAGACGAAGAAAAATAAAGTGTATGGATACAAATCTTACAAGACTGTCCAGCCAAAGGAAATTATTTCCAGAAGAAAAAATTAAATTTTATGCCACTTCCTGGCAACAGAGATAATTAAAAGCACTAAGGAAGGCTTAAACCTGAAAACAGAGAAGGAGAAAAATCAAGGAGGTACAGGCTAAGCTTATTCTAAAGGACCCCTAGACATCAGTGAGAGTGAAAACACCATGAAAATGGGACAGCAGCAAAGCATGCATGCTTTAAAGATAAATCAATAAATAAACTTTGTCTTGGTAACAACTTACAGACACCAGCACCAATTCTGCTTATTCATTTTGATTATGGAGTAACACATTTGGGTGGTTTCACTCTGTTTGCATGACAATCATGGAGAGAGTGTTAGAAGTCTTCATAGATTACAAAGTTGGAAAGGAGAGCTCTACTTAAAAAATTTGACTTTTCAGTGAGAATATTTTAATTTTTTACCCATAGTACTAAGAGGTTAGCATAAGCAGAGGTGAGAGGACAAATACATATTAATTCTACTTCTTTTGTCTATGTGAGGCATACTGAAGAAAAATGCGTACTGTCATGTGTAGTTAAAACATAAGTTTGATGAGATCTACACTAATAATCACTAAACCAAAAACAAGTGAGAACAAAAAAAAGGGAGAAGACATAATATTAATTAATTAATTAATTAATCAAACATGATCATATCTGATATATATGATAACAAAGCAAAGTGCAAGGTTTTGCACTTGGGCCGGAGGAATTCCAGGCATCCATACAGACTGGAAGGAGCGGTCCTTGAGAGCAGCCCTGTGGAGAAGGACCTGAGGGTCTTGATTGATGAAAAGCTTAACATAAGCCAGCAGTGTGCTCTTGCAGCTCGGAAAGAAAATGGTATCCTGGGTCTCATCAAAAGAGGGATGGCTAGCAGGGACAGGGAGGTGATTGTCCCCCTTCTACTCTGCTCTTGTGAGGCCCTATCTGGAGTACTGTGTCCAGGTCTGGAGCCCCCAGTAGAAGAAAGACAGGGAGCTGTTGGAAAGGGTCCAGAGGAGGGCCACGAAGATGATCAGGGGACTGGAGCACCTCCCCTATGAGGACAGGCTGAGGGAGCTGGGCTTGTTCAGCCTGGAGGAAAGAAGACTGCGGGGTGACCTCATTGCAGCCTTTCAGTACCTAAAGGAAGCCTACAAACAGGAGGGGAATCAACTCTTTGAAAGGGTAGATAACTGCAGGACAAGGGGAAATGGTTTTAAGTTGAGGGAGGGAAGATTTAGGTTGGACGTCAGGGGGAAGTTCTTTACAGAGAGAGGGGTGAGGTACTGGAACAGGCTATCCAGAGAGGTTGTGGATGCCCCATCCCTGGAGGTGTTCAAGGCCAGATAGGATGGGGCCATGGGCAGCCTGGTCTAGTATTAAATGTGGAGGTTGGTGGTCTTGCCTGTGGCAGGGGGGTTGGAGATTCATGATCCTTGAGGTCCCTTCCTACCCTGGCCATTCTGTGTGATTCTTTGTGATATATCTGTTAAATATATCTTACTGTTCATCTATATAATACTTTAAAAGATTCAGAAATTTCCATGATTCAAAACTGGTAGTGTTTAGCAACTCTGGTAAAATGAATCTGATGACAACCCATATTCAATTGTTTTGAGTGTGCCTAAATGCAAGTATACAGAGAGATTTTCTTGTACTCCTTAAAAATAAGAAGAATAATGTTTCAAGGATTACAAATGCTATGCACTGAAGCAAAATATATCCAGAAATATTCATCTGAAGGATGTTGATTAAAATTTATATGAGTCGTTTAAAATTTGTGGGAGGAATCACATAAGTGAAATTTCAATGTAAATATGTACAAACTTACATGGAAGAGATCAAAAAGTGGCAAAGTGCGTGGAATCTGTTATGTATCAAGACGATTAATGTGGAAAGAAAAAAAAATTTCAGTTAATTGTGCAATAAGTGATAGTGAACTTATTTGCAGAAGGAATTTTTTTCCTCTTTGATATTCCTCATCTTGTATCGCTGAAATTGCCTTGGCAGGAAGGTGTAAGAGTCTATTTTTTTTGACAAAAAATATATATATATATATCAGAGCAGGTGAATGAGCATTTCCTTTAATGAGTGCTTTCAAGTAATACTCTTTTAAGTCATGGGATAGTGTATGCTATCAAAGCCACCTCATTAGTATCTAACACAATGATTCAGATGTATCAGTTAGGAAAGTTTTCTTTTTGTTTTAATTTTATTGAGCAGAGACATTAAGAAGTAAGTAAATAATCATCATAAATAACAGAATTTCACTCAGTCTAGAGGCAGGCATACAAACAGCACAATTTAAAATCTGTGAAGAAGTGGTTTCAGGCAGAGTTACTGGTTACTTCAAAAATTACTCTATCAACAGAAACTTGATCAATTCCATACATATAATGAACTTATTAGCATAAAACCAAGATGAAATATGGAATATCAGAAAAAAAAAAGAAAAAAGAAACGAAAGGAATATTTATCTGAGAAAAGAGATGTGATTAGGTGATTCAGAGGCTTGTGGGATGTGTACATGTTTAGTTAATTATCTATATCTGCCCACATATGAGATTTGTGCCTTAATAGAATGAAAGGAAAATGCTGAAACTATTTTTGTCTTCTTAACATGTAAGAATTATACTGAAGCAAGAAGTTTTGATTTGTATATGCTACTTTCCTTGTATAATTCAAAGCAAGATTAAAAATTTTAGATGCATTTCAGAACACTGATTATATCTGTGTTATGCATAATCCATGTTATACACCAGTCAACCTGATGAAATATCTTCTATTGATAACTGTGGGCAGTACTCAATGTGGGTGGTACTCGGGTTACAGTGGGTGGGAGATACAGGGGGTGGTTCTGGGTGGTGCTTAACTGGTCACGGGTACCCAGGGCGTGTCATGGTATATAAGCAGCTGTTGCACAGCAATAAATTGGCACTTGAGCTACACCCTATGTGTGCATCTCTTGTGTCCCTGTGCTGGATGGGGCACTGATGCAGTGTTGCTCTGATGCAGTGTTGCTGACTGGGCCAGGCAGGGTTGCATGGAGGTTGGCAACAATAACCAATTCCATCACTAAATGAGTAACCTCTAATTGTTCAAATAATAATTGTTCGAACTTTCTCTTATGGCCTCTCTTAGGTATGGCAGTAGTATTGGCACTCTCAGGTATTTGTACTGAATATAAAAACAGAACTAAGTTTCTAAAACTTACTTTCTGAAGGATATTTAGGAATGTCAGTTTTGAAATTGTTGCTCAGAAATGAAATTATTTGGATATTTTTGAACTACCGAGCCCAAGAATCCTGGAAAAGGTAACTAATGGAAACAAATTTTCTCTGATATGAACACCTGGGTTGCTCTGGAAATACATTGGTTGTGTTATTTGAAAGTGCATCAAGATAGAACGTTCTTCTTTCCAGGTACTCATTTCTCTGGGATGAAAATCATACAAAGAGACTAAAAGCTCTGTAGGTGTTTGGAAAATGTAGATCTCTAGTGGCATTTGGCAGTGGACAAGCAGTGTAGGAAAAATTTATGTTGATATGTACTTTTGATTACACAACTTGTGGGTTAATAACTTCAATAAAAAGTAACATTCCTCACTGAGAACTGTTTCCAGTGGAATCTATTCAGTGACACATGAAAATTTCACGCAGGAAGTGTTACCAAACAGTGAATGCATTTACATTTAATTAGTACTTATTTTAGGTTCTAGAGCTCTTTAAGCAACATAGTTCTGGATCTGAACAAGTTGGTCTAAGCTATTTCTTAACTTCTTTTGCAGTCCAAAGACATGTTTGAAGAATTATATAAACTCCATCTAGTCTTGATTTTGCAGATTTTACAAACTTAATGAATTGTGGTTTGTTGTTGCTATTGTTCCATAAAATTTACCCCAAATCTCGGTCTCTAAGAAGCATAGTACGCTCAAATCTGATTTCAAACGTTTAATAGGAGCATTTTTACGGCCTTCAGCTTATAACTATTTTAAGAAATTTCATTGTATTCAGTTGCTCTTTAGTAAAACTAAATTAGATTTTTAACATTTATTGCTATTTTCTCCTGTCAGTTAAAATGACCTGAAAAGTACATATAAAACATTAAATGGATACTAGATGCATTCTAACAAATTATCTTATTACCCCCCTTTTTTTTCCACCTCTTCAAACTTTTTGGGTTACTGGGATTTGCTTTTGAGTGTTTTGGGGTATCTTTTGAGAATATAACTTGCAGACAAGATAGATAAATCTTGGGAATACATAGGAAGGACAGAAAATCTCACCATTTTGCTTTGCCTGTTAGTTAGCTACTTATGATAAAATACCCACAGACTTAGTCTGCGGCTCAAGGAAATCCTCCTAGAGTTCCTCTGTTACTACCCACTCAAAATCTTATACGTCTAGCTCTACACTTTCCAGGCACTGTATGTGCCAGATACTATGCAAATTGTGAAATGCTAAACAAAAAGAGAGAAAAATGCCTACAAACTAAAATACCTGGAAGTTGGCCTTGAGCTTCACTGTCAAGTAAATGGGAAAAGGGAAAGAAGAAAAGGTGAGTAGTCATAGGATAAGGGGGAATGGTTTTAAACTGAGACAGGGGGTAGGTTTTGGCTAGATATTGGGAAAAAGTTTTCACCACAGAGGGTGGTGACATTGGAATAGTTTGTCCCAGGAGGTTATGAATGCCCCATCCCTGAAGCCATTCAAGGCCAGACTGGATGTTGCTCTGGAAATATGATTCTATGATTCTAAGAACTTTACAGCCAGACTTGAACTTTTACTAGAAAAAGGAGAGAGAACAGTACGTAGTCCTTTCTATTAATATGACCATCAGCCACATAAAACTCATAGTTAATGGCAGAGATAGATGCTTTGTTTAATCCTAACAATATCAAGGACAAAGTGCTCAGCTTTGAACAGCTTAAGGGCACCATGAACAACAATGATGGACTTGCTAGTATTCATACATACAGTGATCAAATTTACAATTAACTTAGTGAAAATAGTTCTTTGATCAATGTTCAGCTGTCAAGAAGATAAAAGAGAGAAATACTTAGAAAAAGAATAAAGTAGAAAGCAAAAGTCTCTGTCAAGAGTAGAATTGTTTTTAATAATTCTTAATTAAATTATGAATTTACTGACACAGAATACTTCAAAGATATACGAGGACACATTGACTCAAGGATAAATGAATAGATGGAGGAAATATCCACTGAAAGGCAACTGAAAATTGTTGTTTATATGCTGTCTTCACTGTCAGATTTTCCAAATTTTAATTACTAGTCCTGAGGAATACAAAAGGAGATGGACAATTCCCCAGTTGTCTGTCTCTAATCTAAGTATCTATTGCTGACAATTTTTAGAGAAATGTTACTGGGGTTAAGATTTTAGAAATGCTAGTGGGGTAAAGTTTATAGTAAAAGTGCCCAAGATATTGTTAAGCTATACACAAGGAATGGAAAATACAGAAGTGAAGAAAGGGAAAAAAAAAAAAAAAAAGGAGGGTGGAGAATAATATTTCTGAAAGTTTTTTCAAGTGTCTAACCATTTCCTGTTATGGATCAACTTTAAATGTGCATTTTCTAGACATACCTGTCAGTAAAATATTCAGTAATGTTGTTGGGATGTGTTTTGATGTTCCTGTTTTTTGTAAATTATTGCAATACACTGTTTGTGGTTCTATAGAGCAATTTTCCCACAGAACTTCTGGTTTTAAACATCAAAAGTATTTTGACAACAGCTTTGACAACAGAAAAATTGGTATATGTAGGAAGGAATGCTTCCTAACAAGTTATTGAATGAGCCATTCAATATTCAATAACCATGTGGTTATTGAATGAGCCATTCCCTATAAAGGATTCTAGAAATTAACATCTGTTCTCTGTCCATACAGAAATAAAATATTTAAACAACATATGCAAGTAAATTCTAGACTCCAGACTTTCCAGAAGTTCTGGACTTCATTCACTTAGGGTAATCTGTGACATTTCACCATGCTCTGGAATGTGATCAACAAATTCAAGTCATTATTCCTATTTTAGTACTTCTGTATCTGACACATCTCCAGGAGACATCCTTGCATTTGAAATCTTCTCCCTCAAAATGTTAAATTTTGTAAGAAATGTTGCTATTACTCCAGGAGCATAAAACTATACTTTTCTGTCTCAATTAAATTGCCTGAATAGAACTACAGAAAAAAAAAAAAAAAAGACAATGGAACCTACCTAGAAAGTAAATTGCATCAAATTTATACTGAGATAGGCTACATGCCTCCTTAAAAGTCTTTGGATGATTTCTAAGCAGATAAGTAGCAATTCTGAACATGATTATCCTACATTTATACCTTTAACACATTTTGACATGATATTGAAGATACCTATTCCTTTGTCCAATTTTTAATTATACATACATGTTCTTTCAGCTGGCAGTTGTTATTTACCCTAAATTCATGTTTTAAGAATTTAATGAACAGACATAGAGCTTTCATGATTACAAATTTGTAACTAATCCTCAACTCATGACAAGTAGAATTTAATTGTTTATTTCTGTTTTCAACATAGTACACAGTAAAGTACAGTTTAAACTGGCATAAATTGTGAAATCTGAGAAAACTTATAAGACATGGAGCCTATGGACAGAAGCAACTGTTGAACAATTTAATCTAAGACCCATTCTAGTCATGACTGGCATGTGGTTCAGAGAGACTAAAATTTGTTTTCCCTGCCAAGGTGGTTCTGCTATGCTATTAAATTGTAGCGGAGGAAAAACAGGAGTCAATATTCTTCCTAGGCTCTTGGGCAGTTCCATTGTTACAGACTATAAATGTCTGCTTTTGGCCTGGTTCAAGCCAGTTTAATTATAGTAAGAAACAAAGTGAAGTTTTCAGAATGTTTCATTATGTAACTGAAGCCCAAGTTTCTTTGTTCCATATGAGGCTGTAAAAGATGTATGCATTTACATCACATATCTACTGTTACTAGCTTTTGCTGGAGCTGTGGGGATTTTAGGAGACAAAGAAACTAGAGAAATGACACACTGTGAATCACTGATATCTAATATGTAAGCTAATTATATTAAACTCTGTTACCCGTAGCAGCCACAAAAATCTAGCTATGAATCACTGAAAGACCCCAACATCACTGAATATCTGAGAGGAAAGGAGTAGGAGTACAGCCAATAACAGCAAGCTGAAATAACTTTTCCAGGAGAAAATATGTTGGAAAGATGAGCAGACATACAGTCTTCCTTTAAGAATGGTTATAAACATAAAGAAATATTCAATTCTTGTGAAACAGAAAGGTCTGCGTATTTGTTAGAAGATAGAGTCTATTTCCTCCCTTTCTGCTCTTCCATCCTTCATATGTTAACTTTTACAGACATGAAAATAGAACCAGGCATCTAATGATGTCTCCTCTTCGAAATTTTTCTTAGGGACTATTAGGAGTTATCAAGGTGGATGACATCACTGCTCTGCCCCCATCAACCGGGCTGGTGATGTCATCGGAGAAGGCTACAAGATTGGTTGAGCATGATTTTTCCTTGGTGAATCCATGCTGACTATGCTGACTATACCTAACTCTTCTTTTTTAAGAGCTTGGAGATGGCATCTAGAACAAGCTGTTCCATCACCTTTTCAGGGACAAAGGTGAGACTGATTGGCTTATAGTTTAGCCTCCAATCTTCAGTTCATCAAGACCTGTCAAAGATGATGGAAAGTGATTCTGCAATCACCTCTTCCAACTCCTTCAGCACACAGTTAATTAACATGTTGATTTGGATAGGCTGGATAGCTGGGCTGAAGCCGATGGGATAAGGTTCAATAAGACCAAGTGCCAGGTCCTGCACTTTGGCCACAACAACCCCAGGCAATGCTACAGGCATGGGGCAGAGTGTCTGGAAGACTGTGTAGAGGAAACAGACCTGAGAGTATTGGTTGATGCTCGGCTGAATGTGAGCCAGCAACATGCCCAGGTGGCCAAGAAGGTCAATGGCATCCTGGTTTGTATTAGAAATAGCGTGGCCAGCAGGAGTAGGGAAGTAATTGTATCTCTGTACTCAGCTCTGGTAAAGCCACACCTTGAGTAATGTGTTCAGATTTGGGCCTCTCCCTGCAAGAAATACATCAAGGCCTTGGAGTGTGTCCAGAGAAGAGCAATGGCACTGAGGAAGGATATGGAGCACAAGTCCTATAAGGAGCAACTGAGGGAGCTGGGATTGTTCAGTCTGGAGAAGATGAAGCTCAGGGAAGAACTTATCACTCTATAGCTACCTGTAGGGAGGTTGTAGTGAGCTGGGTGTTGGCCCTTTCTCTCGTGTAACTACTGACAGTACTAGAGGGAATGGCCTCAAGTTGCACCAATGAAGATTCGGTGACATTAGAAAATACTACTTTTCCAAAAGAGTAGTAAGGCACTGGAATGGGCTGCACAGGAAGGTGGTGGAGTCATTGACACTGGATGTGTTCAAGGAATGTTTGGAGGTTGTATTGAGGGACATGGTTTAGTGAGAACTGTTGGTGATAGTTGGATGGTTGGACTGGGTGATCTTGGAGGTCTTTTCCAACCTAGATGATTCAGTGATTCTATAATTTTATGATATAAATTGATAGAAAGAGTTAATTCCAGAACAGGGACCTACAAGAAAGTTTTCAAATTCTAAGTCCCTCCATCTGTGCATTATCAACAGGTATAACAATTTGAAAGAGGGTGAAGTAATAAAAAAAAAATTAAAAAAAATAAAAAAAAAAAAAAGAAAGAAGAGCAAAACTGAAGAATACAGATGTTTTATGGAGGCAAAATAATGAGAGGGATAGTACACTGTGTTTCTTACACCTGTGTCTCTAGGGACAATCCTGCTTCAGGTGTCTTAAGCTTTGGTAACTCTCAGCATTGGATTTGTATGATCTCAGGAATTGAAAGATACAATTAATAGTGATTCTACACTGCAACCTGAAGCAAACACAGAAGTGTCCCATAGGTTTCAGGCCGAGTTTTTTATTTTGTTCCCATCTATACTAGCTGAACTTTAAAAGTTACTACCTCTACAAAAGAAGTATCTTGTGAATGGAAATATCTGCATCTGAAAAAAATGATTTCTTACTAGTCGTTTTGAAATATGTATTTCTAATAGCTCAAAATATTGCAATATTTTTATTCAATAAATTATCCATTTGTAACTGTATTTTTAAACTGTTTCATATTTTACCATATGACATTCAAAATAGCTATATAAAACATACTTTAGGAATTGCTAAAGATTTTTGAGATTTCCTCTCAACAAAATATGTCATAGCATAAGACATGAAAACATCAGATCACCAATTCAGAATAATATATATCAGAATATGTCTGATTTTGTTATGCTGGCCTTAATTGCAGCTGATTACCTAGAGAATGCGCTGAATTTCATGTTAGGTACCAAGTGAGAGTCAAGAGTAAAACTCAGATTTCTTCAGGCTCTTCCTCCTTTTCCTACAACTCATCAAAAATTTGGATTTTTTTAAAAAAACAACCTTGAACTTTGTACAAAGCAATTATTTCCTGTACCAAAATGTGCATCCAGTTAAATAAGTATCTAAATAGAATCTAACAATATATAGCAGCATAAGGAAAATAGAATAAACTGACGATTAATCAGTGGACAATCAAATAAGGTAAACCTTAACATTATTTGATAAGAAAAATAGAGTAAAATTATTCATACTGAAGTAGAGTTTGTCAAGTACAATAGTGTTAATTTAACTTTGCTTGACCTGTTCTGTATCTCTGGAATCTTGAGTCACCTTATCACTGAAGAGTTCCTTTGGTTTGTTTTAAACTTCTACGTTATTTTCTTTGTCATGCTAATAAATTATATAGCATCTTCTAGATCAAGCAAATTGTCAGCTAGGGTGATATTTCAAGGTGTGGAGCATTAGGTTCCCAGGGGAAATTACTTAAACAATACATCCTAACATCAGCTGTGTTAAAACCCTTCCAAAAAGAATATCCATGAATGGTTTTTCTGAACTATTTGTCAGAGCTGCCTACAGTTAAAGATTTGTTGTTTCAGATTTTTTTTTTTTCCTGTGAATAGAAGGCATGCTTTCTTTCCCACAAGGTCTAATTAGAGTATTAGATCATGCTCTGCAAAAGAATTGATAAATAGTTTCTGATTCTGCACCATTTACCTTCATTGTTTCATAAATAAAAAGAACTTTAATGATAGTACATAAAACAGGCAAAATTGCTTCTGATGCCTCTAATTTATACTACACACACATCTGTAGAATTTTCACTGACCCCCAGAAAATGACTCATGAATAAATATAAGCTACTGCCTATAGAGACATGTGAACGAATTTAAAAAAGACAGATAATTCAAGACAACTCAACATGAAAGAACAAGTCTATTCTAGTAGCAGTGACCACAAGTAATTAGTTTTTTTTATTGTTGTTTTTCAATGCTTTCAAAAGGGTTTTAATAAATTTTAAATACACAAATTTAATTCTTGAAATAGCTTGCTTGAAAGAGGCATTAACTCAATTAGAGTGAGCTGAAACAGTGACTAAGGGAAAGTAGATTATTCATTATTTCTTCCTCAAATATATTTGAATTAAAATAAAAAGATAAAAAAGTAAAACAAATAATTTCTATGTGTTACATTTCTTCATATGCCAAATTTATTCTACGTGCTTGCAATCAGTCATGCAATGTGTAATCTTCATTTCAGCATTCAAGGCCTTCATCCCCTTTCAGTCCCAGCCTTCATGGGAACACTACGCCTCTGGAAGAAAGCAGAGAGAATAATGGATCAGTCATCAATTTTTACTGTTTATGAGGCAACTCTGGGCTATTTATGACTTTCAGAATTTATTTGATATTCAGATTATTCTTTTTGAATACAGCATTTTAGATCAATGTACATATGTATACATTTGTATATAAAACCATACACCGATATAATCCTAGTTTTTTAACCAATATATTTATTACATAGAATTTGCTTTGACAAATACTACTTGATATGCTGATGTCCATTTCTGTGAAAATTCTTCTTTTTTAGAATTTCTGTAAACAAAAGAAGCAGAAGAAACCATTACAGAAATATGTTACTGACATTTTTTCCTTCTATAATAATACTGCATTTTGCAACAGCTACTGAAAGATCCAAACAGGACAGAAGAATAGAGAGTTCAGGAATTGACACTATCTGTCCCCCAAAAAATCAGAATACGACTGAGTGTGAAACCAAAAATCAAAGGACTAAAACTCCTATCTATGGTCTGGGGAAACGCAAAATGCCCGCCCCAATGCTGGTAGTGTTCAAGGATTGGACTTTGAGCAACCTGATCTAGTGGACGCTGGAGAAATTTAATGCCTTTATTCAGTTATCAATACCAGGAATAAATGCAGCCACACTATTTTCAGGACATTGTGTTAAACACAATGATGTTCTACACCACATGATTTGGGACCAAAATCTTCACAAATAGGTTCAAGTTCACCTAATCTATGGCTCCCTACACGTTAATAATTTGCCACCCAGTGTTATGTCCCAAATAAAAAATGACTACATGGAATAAATAGAGTATTTTCTCTTACTTCTTCTACACTCATGTTATTATTTTTTTTTATTCCTATTTCAAGCTGGAGGAGGTTTCATCTGTTCCCATGGAGAATAAAAGCACTTGTAAGGTAAAATCACTCTACCAAATCACCAGCATCTTACTGTGGTATTTATTTGTACTTTCTTAGCTCTGAAGTGCCTACATGTAAGATCATTTCCAAGCAGATGATCTTACTGGCTCTCAATATAGGCAACAGAAAGTCTCCAAGGATAGCTTTTAAAATCTGCAGATCAGAAGACTTCAGGCATTAGTCTACAAAGACCTTGGAAAGCCAGATTTCCGTCCTCATCATGGCAATGTGTGTCTGGTGACCATAGTAGCACTCTAAAGTATCCTAAAGGAATGACAAATCTGGGCCTGATTTAGCCACGCACAACTGCTGTGCCTGCACAACATCCAGCAGCAGAAAAATCACTTACCTGCCGTGTTACCTGTATTATTTCAGCATAGATAAATCCTTTCTGTAACATCCTGAAGGAATAATATCTTTGTTATTTAGGTAAGGTTAACCTCAGGAAATTTATAATTATTAATAAGAAAGGCTGATTATAAAAATAGCAACAGATTGCTCTACATTTCTGTGATTTTTCTTATTGCTGGCAATTGCTCGTCCTTCAAGTATTATTAGTGTTTCATTTGTAGAGGAAATCTGACAGTGCATAGGGATTTTATCAATTTTTACCTAATCCCTATTGGGTCTTTTTATTCGAATTATAATTCTCCTAAAGAGTTGAAAATTTCTATTTTTCTTTCTGTAATTACTTATAAAAATACTCAGGAGGTCTGACTTATAGAACTCTGACTGTTAGAAAACAAGCACTGCAAGAAGAGCGATGTGATTTATGTTTTAATGTTTTAATGTTTGCATCCACGGGTCACGTAGAATTACACATTTATAGAAATACATTCTGAAAGACATTTCTATGCAGAATTATCTGGACTGCACATGCAAATGAGATAAACAAAAACATCAGGTTCTTATTCACAAAATAGCTCATCCAAGTGACGCTACACAAAAAAGTTCTCCTGTTTCATTCATATTTTCGTTAGAGACAGTTCATCATTAGAGTCACTACTTACAGTTATGTTAGTTCATTTTTATTTGAGATACCATGGGCTAAAAGAAAAGGTAATGGACAATTCTCTGTTTCTGCTTCTTGCCTGCCTAAGTTGTGTTTTTCTTTCAAAGTTAATAATTCTACCAAACATTATAAAAGACAGAAAATGCCCTTCCCCTCATCCACTGCAGCACACACTTCTTATCTTGAGTTCAGATATTTTAGATTTCCAACTGACCAACTAATCATCTTTATGTACGTAACTCAAGAGGAAATTAAGTTACAAATAAATGAAATGTAAACATTCTCAGACCTTGGATTAGATACCTCTTATTTTGTCCAGCATACAATTTTCTTTTCTGATTATATTTGTTTGATCTCCCTTGTCTCTGTTTTTCAGCACAACACAATTCTCCTTTTTATTTACTTCATCTTTCATTTTCTCTGAGAAAGTTTGAATTATATCACAATTTTTTCCTACCTTACTCCATTGAACTGTATTTTATAGATGGGGCAATATTTGTCCTGTAATGTCCGCTGGTATGTAAAGAAAATGAGATGTCACTTGCAGGTTTATCTCAAAGATTTCTGGACATATTTTCAAATTGCTATTGGCAGCATATTTCTAACTTGCCCTCTGTTAAGGCAGATGGTAGTCATTTCTAAAGAAATGAATAAAACTTCCTGATTATTAAGACAATGATGCAAGCATTTTCCCTTTAAAATAATGAGAACTGTAAAGAAATAACAGGAATTTATAATAGGTTTAGGTCTAGGTTTAAATGTCTTTAACATGTCCCCCAGTCCTGACAACACTGCACAATATTTTGGCACATGTTTGAGCTCCATAGGTCACTTTAAATCAATAGCAGCCATCTTACTAAGACCTATTGATAAGGTTATTTTCCTTTACTGGTGTGGCTAAGTATTATTAATATACGTGTAGTAATAGAGCATTCAGAAGCCACAGTCATGGCTGCTGATGCACTGCCATAGAGACTGTGCAAACACACAGGTGACGTGACTCTTGTCCTGAAAAGCTGATTCAGGCAAATAAAAATAAATTGTAGTCAGTTTAGTTGTGCACATTTTACTGCTATCTTGAAAAACACTGATGTCTGTTCCTCTAACTTCCAGCTTCTGTAATCACAGTTAAGAGTGACTGCACATCATTTCTACTTGAGTCAAGGTACAAGGTTTCCAGGACAGAACTTAGTTGCTCTGCTTGGTTTACCACAATTTACCTATAGTTCTTATTGTACAAGAAGGCCATTATTCTCCTTGCACTGTGTAAATGCAAAAAGTGTGGAATGACCAATTCTGAAAAATTGTTTGATTTAGTAATTCACTGATGATTTTATTATAATCACTGTTGTAAGTATATCATAAGACATTAAATTCAGCTTCCCTTTTCCTAGCAGATTTCATTCTGACAAAGAGCCAAATACATGTATTTTCAGTATAAACTCTAATTTCTGTATTTTAATTTGCTGAGTAACTGATCCTATTTCACAAAAGTACTTCAAACATGCCCATGGAAATGGAGAGTTTTTCAGCATATTTGTTATACATTTCCTTGGTGGAGGTTTTGTAATTTACTTGCAAATACTTGCTAGTGGCATAATCTCTCCTAATACACATATTCTTGACTCTATTCTTACGTACTCAGTATGTAATTCTGTTTCAGTTTTTGCATAGTAAACATTGATTTTCTTGGAGTTTCATTTTTACAGTTAAAATATAGAAATGAAAGGTTTTATTTTTAAAAGATATTACTTGAAAATAAGAAATACATCTGAATAAATTATTAAAATATTAGAATCTAGCTTCATAGCAAAGCCTACTTTTCTTTTTACCATGCAATAAAAGCTGTAAGTGTGGAGTACTGTAAACACCAGAGTAATCAGTCAGTTCACGTGCCAGTGAAGAGTAATTTGGGGAGGGGGAATCAGTAATTTTAATAAATTAACAGAGCATATCACAACTGAAATGGCTCTGCAGAGGGCATAACACACAGAAAACACACTGTCTCTTCTTCAGAGAAAGAATGTAGACTTCATTAGTGAGTCATTCCATAAACAGCAGATGGTATGAAGAGCATACTGAAAATACCTATGAAACTAAAACAGAAGGGCAAGGATCCCACTGGAGTAGGCTAATAGAGCTAAAGGAGAGCTAACCATTGCCTAAATTGTTATAAGCCAGAGTAACTGCTGATAACAAACATGTCATTCTGATTTATGAACTGTGGGGATGTGGTCTACCAGTTTCTTCCTGTATGTCAGTCATTTTTTCTCCATCCTCTTTTCAGTTATTCTGGCTAAATCAGTTAGGTTATAGTAATTCAGCAGCATAAGTTATGCATTATGTTCTGCAGAGAAATGTTAAGTGAAACTGGAACATTTCCCCAGGGCTGGTTATGAAAATTAAAGAACTGAAGATATGGAAAATGTGGGGGTCACAACAGTCAGCAAAAATAAAAGGATCAGGCTTAACAACTTTCTTTTCCCATTAAAAGAAATGGAGATATGCCAGTGTTTCAATGACTGCACAGTAACTAATGTTACTTTGCTTTTGTACAGCTGACAGTTTATCCATGAAGTTCACTGGAAACTAATTCACAGTTTAAAGATTACAGAGTTTCTAGTAAGTGACTTTTGCATAGGTAGTTAACCTTGAATGAAAAGGTATCAAATGCACTGCTGATGATCATTCCATATATCAGAAATACCATGGAGGATGTTCATAAAGAAAAAAAGGATAGAGGAAGATTGAAGTAAGTAGTTCAGCTGAGAGCCAGAGTAGCCAGGAAATACTCATGTGTTAGTCACTTCCTTTTGTTTTTTGTGAATAACTCCTTCCTCAATATTTGATCAGCTGTGTTCTGTTTGGTCTCACGGTAATGTCTTCTGGATATTCAAATATATTATTTTCCAAGAGTTCAATCAGCTCTGGAAAGGAAAGTAGAAGATGAGAGATTGAGGAAATATGCAATCATACTTGTGATAGAATGAAATTGTACTAAATCTTGGACAGGACCCATGAGATTTATGGCTCTCTGGAAAGTTAGAACCAACCAGCAAATATATGCGAGCAGGGGAAAATCTGGTTGAATGAACAGGAGAGGAAAATGTTGAGGTAATATAGTGAAGTTGAAAAGTAACTTAAGTAATGAGATCTGTATTATTACTGTAAAATGTAATTATGATGTGTAATCTCATTACTTTTTACTATGTGTGCACATACACACACACACACGGGATAAAAAATAAATGAATCTCCTTTCTCCCCCCAAAAAACTGCAGCAAACTCACTTGAGTGGCCTTCCTGGTTGCCATTCTATCCCTTCTGACTCTTTCTCCCTGATGGTTTATCTCCAATGAACTGAAGATATTTTAATGCTTTCTGTGGTCTGAATTGTTCTGGAAGGATAGAACATGCTCTTCTACTGCCATTGTTTGTTATTTAAGTAATGCAGCCAGCCTGGCAACCTCAGTAGATGTAAAGAAGAATACATGTTCAAGGCTAAAATTCAGCCTCATCTGCAAGTTTGAACTTGACATAAAATCTTAATTTGTGAGTGTTGAACATTAATAGGAAGATGGACTGCTTTTGTGATGGAGAAAAATATAGCACTATTAGATCAGAAATCTCCCTCTATAGGGGCCTTACTTGCAGCTTGGAAGTAAAAGAAATGGGACAGTGATGGGATGTGTGAAAGAATATTCATAGTTCACCCAAAAAGGTGGATCAACAGCTTCAAGTTATTCTGTTAAAAAACAACAGCAACAAAGCAAAAAAAAACCCAAAAACTACTGAAGTAAAATTTGAGTCATTTAATTTCGCAGACAGTGCTTCACTAGATCTGGGTAGTGCTGTTTCATAGGATGCATTCAAAAAAGGAATTTGAGAGGCCAGACTTCACTGCTACTTGATTGTGAAAATCAGAGATAAAACAAAGATAAGAGCACTTGAACAGAGCACTCTTGCTATGAGTATTATTTTGCATTTTTAATGCTCATGAAACAACACCAGATGAATTGTAATCAGTGTTGCCCTTCTTTTTCTAAGTATGCCTGAAAGTGTGTAATGATATAGCTACCCAGAAAGACTTAGCAGCAGAAAACAACCTCTTTCCAGAAAATATCATTGAAAAGAAAAGTAGGAGAGAAGTGGCATGATTATATTTCTGTGCTTAGCTAGTGCTTATCTTGTGTAATATTTTACAGAGAAGTCCTACTCTGGTAACATGGCCTTTCTGCACAACTTCACATCACGTTACAATGCTGCAATGGAGTCATACACAGATACTGATTTTAGTATTTAAAGGCATGCGTATCAGAAGCTTCCCTGTGCTATTTATGATCCTTTAATGGGTGAGAACATTGTAAGTGAAAAAATGCTTTAGAGGAGTCTGAAAGGGTTGCTTTCACAATGGCAGAATTGCCCAAGGCCTGCTCTGAGTTAAGTACATCTTTAAATGCTAATCTGTAAAGTATTACGTAAATGCATCCTCTATTATTTCTTCCCTTACAATTAATTCAGTAGCGGTTCTTGAGGTAAAGATCACCAGATTTGCACATTTAAGAAGTAAACATAGCCTATGCTCAACTCAGAGATTGTGAATCTGAGTTTCCCTTCAGGGTATAGAACAAAGCTCCTCTGTTTAAAGAAGCTTTTGATTGATGTGATTGTATGTTATTTAGTTGTGGATTTATTCTCATGTTAGACAAATGATACAAAAATGTTAATGTCATTCTTTTTGTAAGAATATCCTCATTTTTGTCTCTATAAACTTTGATATACCTTCTCTCTTCAGTATTCCAGTTCCAAATAACTAAAGATTGCCAGTTGAAATGGAATGGAAGAAATAGGAAAGGTAAAATTTCAAGCTTGTCAATAAACCTAGTTTATAGACTTCAGAATTTATGTCTAAGGCCTAAACACCTGTAAATTCATTGTATAGAGGAACTAGCAAGATTCTAAGTGCCCTAAATATATACATACACACATTCATTCATCTTACATGAGTGTTTTATTTTATTCCCTGATGGATTTGATAATCTTTTTTCCTTATTGTAAAGATTTGATGAATTCTTTAGGGAGCAGAGCATTTGCAAGGTGACATAGGCAGCTATTCATACAGCTTTCACAGAGCTTTGACTATTCAGTAGATGTTCACATTGTCAGTATTTTGCATTAGAAAACCTGTGAGTATGTCTATGAAATTATTCATTGAGCTAACGTGAATAATGATTTGCAAAAACTTATAAATGGATGAAAAGCAGTTTTGTATAAAGCCTATGATTTAGAAAAAGGCTTTGGTTCAGACTCAAATATAAGGTAAATCTCATCCAAATAAAAATATCCCTATTGAATCTGACTAATAATATTGCCAGGTTCAGTTATTCAAAATACTGAGTTTGGTTTAACACTTGGACTTTGATGGTTGTTATGTTTGATGACTTAAGCTTGTGGGGATGCTAGAAAAAAAACAGAAGAGTCTAAGGACAGTTTATCTCTTCCAAACTTCACAGCCTTCAGTCAGACGACACGTAACTTTAATAAGTAATTATCCAAAAGACATGATGAAAACTATGTGCTCAGCAGAATGAAACCATTAATATCTAATCATGAAAAACATAATTATGAGCAATTTTTGAGTACCGTATATTAAAATGCTTCAGGTTTTCCCTGTAGTTGAAGTCTTAACTGGAATCTGAAGTCAAAATGCTATTTTTCCTTCTGATTTATTTCAAAAGTAAACAATTAATTCATCAGCAATTCTTTTTAAACACCTTTCATGTAAACTCTATTTTGCCCCATAGTTGCATCACAGTCAAACATAACAAAAAACATAAAAATTGTTATGTTAGATATTCTAAGTTATATTGTCGGGGGGCTGGAGCTTGATGATCCTTGAGGTCCCTTCCAACCCAAGCCATTCTATGATTCTATGATTCTATGATTCTAAGAAACCTGGAAAAGCAAGCTGTCAGAAGTACTCACAATTCTTCTTTTTTAAAATTAATCAGTGATTCTCTGAATACTTGAACTCAATATGGTACTGAATTGTAGTCACAAAGCAGTGATAATTTAAAAGGGTAAAATAAAAACTTTTCATTAAATAATACTTATTGGCTGCTGAAGAGAAACAGGTACAAGCAAGCATTTAGAAATTCTTTGCTGGATCAGTGTTTCTTGTCTTGTCCCAATTATATATATGAGTATATTTCACAGACTGATATGTGCAAGTACACTTGGCTAATGGCCTCTCATCATAACATTATTTATCAATTATTATGTTTTACCTTACACATATTTCAATTTAAAGTTTTCCATCCCTTTATTTTAATAATAAAATTACGCCTGCAGAACAAGAATGTAAAAAGCATATTCTAGACTCAGATTTAATATTTTTCACTTTAAATCGTTGTTTAACATTTATGCCCAAAAGCCAGCATTTCAGTCCTAAGAAGCTTTTTAAGAAATGACAGCTGCAACACCTATGACATTCCTTATCATTCTTTATACCAACATACTCTTCAGCAATTTCAGTTCAGTTAAGAATTTAGCTGAGCTTTTTATTTTTAAAGGACATCTATAAAGGATGCACATATTTTTTGAAGAATGCATAAATTTAGATACAATCACCAACTGAAATGTGAACTTTATCCTTTTACCTTTTATAACTAAGTGCAGTCCTGGCCATACTTTGCTTTTTTAAAAGAACTCACAAATTAAAAAAATAAAAGAAAGTGAAGCAGATATGAATAATTCAACACTACCATATTAACTTGTATCAAGTACTATAATACCGAACAATGACAATGACTGATTTCTTACTCTCTGCTCAATGGTATCACTGTGTATATTTCCCAGTTGAACTGTAGTATAATTGTGAAATGTACTTTGAATACAATAAAGAAATAAGTGTCTTTGTATTTTAGACCTAGCTTTTCATTTCAAATGCTTATTCTCGTGGTGGACGTAGAAGAGAAAAATACCTAGACACATAGTTCTTCGAGTGAGAAATGTTATGGTAGCAAGCTTGTGTATCTCTGACCTGAACAAAATTTCCCCTTGATAATCTTGCCTTACCCATGTATTTATGGAGGGAAACAGCTTGATTCTGTTGTCTGAAGGACGGGTTCATTACTTGGTAATGCAATAAACCAATCTCACACACTATATTATAATGAGAATAGTTCGATTAAGGATGGGGCAAATCTCCCTTTCTGCTGACTGCTCTAGTCATGGTGATTAAATACAAGATTAGTTTACATGTTTCCAGAATGTTCCCATCTTCAGTGGCAAGCTTTGCAGGGAAATTGTAATTAACAGCTTTTTTACTTAAAAATTTTAGGCAGTTTCAAGTATGGTCACATGACCCTAGACAGAAGTAAATACTTTCTATATCTAAGGGTGTCTTTACAATAATTTGTACAAGATTGATTCTGTGTAATGATAGAACAAGGAGTAATGGCCTAAAACTTGAACACAGAAAGTTCTGTACTAACAAGCAGAAGAACTTCTATACGGTAAAGGTGACAGAGTACTGGAACATGTTGTTCAGAGAGGATGTGGAGTCTCCTCCTATGGAGATACTCAAGACTGGCTGGATGCCTACCCATGTGATCTATTGTAGGGTACCTGCTTTAGCAAGGGTTTGGACTCAATGGTCCCTTGCGGTCCCTTCCAACCCCCACAGTTCCGTGATTCTGTGATTCTTACTTGGCTTACAATAGTATCACAAAGCAAACGGGGGAGTGGAATTATTTCATAATACTGTTGCAACTTTGATGTTGATTCATCTTCTCTATGGGCAAGTGTACTGAAAAAAAAAAAAAAAAAGGGTTATTTCTACTGAATTATGAGTAGTTACTACAACTGAATTATGTACGAGTTCTTTCACTGAATATAAGTCTTGTGTAATCACATAAAGCAAGGTACCTGTGGGCAGCTTCCAGTTCACTGTTCTTGAGTGATTTACCTGGTATGGAAGAAGCAATAAGTTTTCACAGAAAAAGCAAGAAATAAAAGCTATGAAGTCTAAATGAAAGCCTTGTAAAGCATATGAAAGGTCCTTCTTCAATCACTGGGCCTATCTCATGAAGGTTGACTTTTATGTAATGGATGAACATAGACCACTACCCTTTACTTCAGTATAACCATGTTGGACTACCTCATATAGAGCAGTTTTCTTGAAGAGTCCAGCTTAAAGAGATAAATGTCCCATCTTCTTGTTATCACACTATTTTGGTATCAAACATTGTAGCTTTTAATCTCAAATTCTCAAGTAAGCTGTTGCCTGGTGACCAAAGTGTGAAATAAATAGCCACAAACCTCTCGGTGAATATTTTTCCTTCATTGATTATTGAATCCAGAGTTAGGAAAAAAAATTATATCAAACATTTCTGGTGTAGGAAATGTTTAGAAAAATTACTTTGCTGCAGTCCAGTGTTCACGAAACATCATTTCCTTTTCCAGAAGAGAAAACCAGAAGTTATGATTGTAAACATCGATAAGAATTTGTGTTATGAAAAATGTCCTAATATCCTCTGTATCCCTCTGTAATTCTCATCTCCTGTATCTACCCATCATCCAAGTGGTGGAATGAATGGTGCTGTTGTACCTGTGCTGCATCCCCTTTTTCCTACAAAATCTGTATTCCATAGATTCAACAGCACTCTTAGTTTATACTAAGTATTTTGTGATTTTTTAGCGGACAAATTCTGACCAATTATAGTAATGACAATGAGAAAAGAAGGGAACATGCAGACAGAGATAGAACCTTTGCTGAACTCTGTAGTGCTATAGGTATCATATTGAGTATATACACAGTATATAAGTATATATATGGTCTGTAATACATATACACATACATGTAAGTGTATACACAAATACAAATACAATATATATGTACATATTTATGCCCAGACAGGTTTGTAAATATTATATATGTATATGTATATATTATGTGTGCATGTGCTATGTGTATATATATACATATATTTACATATATATACACATAATATATATGTATATATGATGTATATGTATATGTGTGTGTATGTATGGGCATTCAGGTATGTGTGTACACGTGAGCATTCCTCCCAACCAGGTCTGGACTATGGAGTCTTATTAAATAAAAAGTTCATTATTACGATACCTTCTGTGAAGAAAACTGCCCAAACAAATGCAAATCTTCATTAAATAGAAGAGGAAAATAGCAAAAGCCAGAGTGAAAATCCCTAAGTGAAGTGAGTCTTGTGAAAGAAAATGTTCTTGCTTCAGGTCTAGGAGAAGATCTATCATCTTGATAACTATGCCTGTGTCTTGTGGCATTTTCAGGAAATGATACTGCTGAAGAGATACTACTTTAACACTTATCCATCATTTTCTTAAAAGCCAAAATTTCCATATGTTTATAACTTTTACCCTTTTCCTTCTCATTGTTTTCCTCTTCTTTATTTCCCCTGTATGTTATTTCTTCATATTCAGTTCTCAATATTTCTCTCTTCTGTTCACTCAATTTTTGTCTCTAATAATAGGTGCATACCACAGACAGTATGCAGTAAAAAAGTTCATTCATATAACATTGCATAGTCAGAAACTGTCTGTGATGAGAATATTACTTATTACCATAAATCTTTAATAAACATTTTATATATGGATGTATGAAAATGTATGCATGTTTACTTATATTTATCTATACAAGTAATTTTTTAATTATACTTTTTTTGCCAGACCGGTGATTCCTAAGATTGTAAGGCAAATCTTATAATCTATTAATCAACAACTGAATTAATCAGATCTAAATTTAAAAACAAAACAAAACAAAACAGATCATGATTTTCTAAACTGCAGTTAAGACATCAGTTACTTTCAGGGGTGTTTAAACATGTTTTATAACTCTTAATAAGTTCTTATTATGAGTTGTTCTCTTTTGTTCTTTTGTGAAAATGTCTTGTTCATCAACAAAATAAGACAAGCTAAATATTGTTAAGCTCCCAGGAGATTAGATTTTTTCCAAGTTTCTTAATTATCCAGTCATTTGTGCAGCCATAAATGCAGTTCTTAAGCCAAACAAAAGTCTAGAATCAAAATAGCATGAGAACTGTAGAGTCTTTTAAAGTATTAGTCGGTGATCTTCTCAAGTTTCATATTTTATGAATATTAAGAACATGCTGCTCATTTGACCAGATTTACTGATTTAATGGCCTGTTTTGCAGGTAACAGAAGTTCTTATTCAACCACTCACTTTCTATTATTACTAAAGGAAGTTAAGATTTTCTTATTAATGAAAAGAGGGAGGAAGAGAGAGAATCTTTGTCTTTGCTAATCTGCTTGTCAATTATTCAATATGCCTTAATTTTACCTTGTTTTTATTACTAAAATTCAAAAATTTTACTGAATGAAGAGGAATCACAAGGGGTAAGGAATGATTTTCCTTCTATGCAACAATTTAATATCTTATAAGCCTTAAAATTACCTAACACTGTTACCTCCATCAATTTGAATCTAAGACTTCCTGTTATACTCTCCAAAATTTTACTGCTAAAATTCAGTGGCAACAAAATCAGGTGAATTTGCAGTATTAGATTCACCACTTCTAATCTTGTAGTCTAAATCAGGATGCATCTCCACAGGCTAATTATCTATAGGAATCTCCTTTTCTTTTCTTTTTTTTAATTTTATAATTTTATATTAACTGGGGAGATAATACAGCTTAGGCTTGACAGCTAACTTTCAGATAAGTATGTTTAAAGGCATCAGAGAAAATGATGTCATGAAAATCTGTATGGGCCTTTCTATTGAGTGAAATGTGTTCTGTGCTACATAAGAGAAAAAGAACAATTAAGTATTCCTCTTTCTTAACATTGCCAGGAGCCCAGATGAGAGGATTTATCCCCTGAGAAACTCTGCTTGAATCTGCAAGTATTGCACTGTGATCTGAGAGTATCTCGCCACTTTGTATAACATGACATGAACCTCTAATGGCATAAAATACTGAAAAACACCCCTCACCTTCAATGGAGAAACACTACACATTTTAAATAAATTAAGTGTGGGATGAGCACTCTGCCAAGAGACAACATCCCTAATTGGCAGCTGCTGTTACAGCAGAGAAGCTTGATTACTGATGAGAGAATAGTAATTCTCCGCAGAAAGGAACTGTCTTGTATTATTAAAAATTACCTGCTTGTCACAGCTGTTCACTGCTTATTTTTAGCATGAGTTTGAGTCTGAAAGACTGGAATCCAAAATTATTACTCAACACACAAAGAATGTTTTTAGCAGACATTTGTATACCATCGGCAGAAAATGAACTAGAAAGCGTGACAAATCGTAAAAAATCAAGTAACATATGAAGGTGTTTGTAAGACTGTTTTTTTTTTCCCAGTGTTTTCTGGTAGAAATGGCATTAGCATGCTGTAACATGGAGGAAAAAGGAGGAAAACTTTCCTTTAGGTAGTAAGAAGGAGGAAAAGTGTAAAAGCAGAATCAGTTACAGTGAAACAAAATATATCTGTATTTGACATTAGTTTTAAGAGGAGCATTTCATGCCAGGTATTCATACTATTTCTTGAATTGCACTTCAAATAATGACAACAGGGCCTGTCTCCTTATCTTCCTCTCCATCCCACGCTTACTGCTTTTACAAGTTACTCATTTTTAAGTCAGCTTGAAAGAAAACATCTGAAAAATGTCAGTATTTAAAAAATAATGCAAAAATCCCTACCTGATGTCCAACAGCTGTAAGTCTAAGATTTGTATGACTCTGGGTATTTTTGCTTACAGCAAAGGCACTGTGTAAAGTGCAGATGTTGTCCTTCAGTGAATGAAGTCACAACCTAAAACCAGTGAGATTTAGAAAGTCCAAGAATAAACAAAATACAGTAAGTTGGGAACTACAGGATAACAATGATATTTTAAACTGCCAAAAATAATAGGAGTAAGAAATAAATATTCTATACCTCATTTATTTGGAACCTTTCTCACATGTGAGCAACAGGATGAACTACAGATGAGCTACAGGAGTCAAGTGCTTGAATAGAGACACTTTTATATTCTTCTTTATAGCCTATTTAAAAGCTTCAAATATTTTAGTGTTACTCTGATCTCAGTGCCTCAGACTTCTGATGTTGACTAATGCTGAAGCACTGACTGCCTCTGCTACTTTATCTAAACTCCTCTCAACTTGCAAAGATGAAGATTACTAACTGGAATGCAAGAGAGACTTTTAGTGTCTTAGCCCTTCCTGTACCTCCTGAAAACAATAAGTGCCAGTGAGTCAGTCATAAAAACAACAATCCAGCAAAACAAAAAAACACCATCACTACCAACAAAAAGAAAAGAAACACATAAGAAACCAAAACAGCAAAAAAGAATAAATCAAAAGCATGATGTTATAACTATCACAGCCTACTCTGATCTATTAAAAAAATACTTAGCTTTTTTAATGTTATTTTAACATAGTAGACGTAAAGGCAGTCAGAAACCCCAGAGACTTCAGAGTCACAACTCAGCAAGAGATCTGGAGGAGAGTATTAAGCACTGGAGAAGTTTAATCATATAGAGATAAACTGTTCTTGTAACTACACTGGATTTACTTAAAGTAGCTTTTGATTTATATCAATGCCACTCAGTACAGAAACTAGATCACTAGGGCTATTATCTTTCTGCTTTTGAAGGCAATAGCAAGATTTGTATTCTATTCAAAAGAAGTAGCCTATTTATTTATTTATTTTTAATATGGCAAGATAGATAGAAGTGATAAATACAAATTTTTAAGCTTAACAAAACAAGATAATTGTGAAACACCATTTTAATATACTGAAAAATATAGCTCTAATTATATTTCTGGAATTTTCCCCTACACAAATTTTAATCCATTTAATATCATTGCAGAGGGAAAAAAAAAGGGGAAAAAAAAAAAAGTCTATTTGAGCTAAATAAGCTTTTTCTTCTTTGTACCTGTTAGTAGTAGTAGAATGTAATGTTTCAGCTGTAGTAAACATAGACCTGTAAATTTGACAAAGGCAAAATATCATATAAAATAAGATAACATCTTGTGATTCTATTTACTCAAAGTATTATTTTCTGTTCAGGTTTCTAACATTGCAGTAAATAAAATCACTTTTATAGAACAGGAAATTTCAAGGTTCAGGGTTTTTTTCTCTTTCATATAACTTCTTAATTAAGGATAAAAAAACATAATTAAAGCCCCAGTGGCTCATGAGGAGGAGATATCAAGATATTCATAAGCATGTGTAAGGGATGAAGTAGGACATCATTATACTTTTCTTGTACACTCATCCATTTCTTTTGGATACTCAAGTGAGGAATTGTGTAAAATTGTGGATGTATTGAGTGAGAGTAGTTGTATATTCATTTCTCATTTATTTCAGCATTAAAACTATACAAAATCTGCTTTTAACTCAGAAATATTAATTTCTGACACTACCTTACTATAGGTAAATGGTGGAAAATGTGCTTCACTTGTGTGGTCCTCAGTAGGGGACCACAGAAGTCTTTATTACAAGAAAATACAATGACTAAAACAGCAAAGAAAAGGTAATTAAAAGATTACTTGAAAAAAAAACAGTTTGTCTGTTTTGCTGAGTTTCCAAGTTTACTAGGGGTTCTGGAGACAGACAAACCAGCTACTTCAGAAATCTGAAAGTTGCTTTGTGTTGTAACTTTTTTTGCAGATAATTCCTTTTCTCCCACTTGAACTCCGGGCAGAAAAAGAGGAAAAGAAAATTGGTGTGATGAGGTTGATCTTTTCCACCAGATAATACCTTCTCCCCAGTGAAAGAAACTTCTGTCAACGACCTTACAAGAGTTTCAACCAAAACAGAAGGTGAAATAATAATCATTTAAAATGCTATTGCAGCTAAATTTCCTCCACCAACTGATATTTGTTTTGCCTAGCATCAGATCAAATTGTACAATGTCTGTGTATAGTACAAGAACTTGATCAGAAGGTATAAATATTAAATGACTTCTGATTTTAAATGATGTTACATACTTTATCCTTTATAGCAAATACAGATGTATAAACATAAGGTAAAGACATACATGTTTAATATCCCATGCATACATTTTATGGTATATACAATATATACTATATATTTTACAATATACATGTAAATTTTCACTATAAACTATATACTACAGTTTTATATAACTAACAGAAATTATTTGATAATTGTTATAAATTATATATATTTTAGACATTATATTATAATACACTTCCATAAATCATCAAGACTTTGAATTCTGCATTATGTTTCCTTTCAGGAAATATCTTCTTTCCTCTCTTTTTTTCCATGTTTAGAAAATTAATCCAATTTTCATGGACTTTAATAATAAGTAGCATTTGCTTTTGCAAATAAAACAATGATCAGAAATACCAAATATTTAAATTTCATTCTAATTTAGGCTTGAGCTACATTCTGATTAAGGAAACAGTAAAAAATTTAACATAAGTTTTTCTAAATGTCTGAAAGCATTTTTACTGATTTGTTAAAAGAGTATTGAGTTGTTTTGTTTAAACTTCTATAGTGTCATAGAAGAGACAATTAGTAAAATACAGATAGCATCTATAGGACTTTGGAGTCTAAATAGTAGTTCCAAAAGTATTTTAAAAATATACAAGCCTGAATCTTATTTACATTCAACAAGATTTTGGCCCCTAAATCCTGCTTACTCTAAAATGTTGTCAAGTTTCTGAGAAGTGAATTATATAAGGCTAATAGTTGATAATAAATACTGCTATACCAGTCAAAGTATACAAACATGTATACTTTTAAAATTCACTTTGCCACAATTAAAAAATAATATCAGAATGACTGACAATGGAAACAAATGTAATCTCAACAAATTTGCCTCATTAACCGTAAACAACAGAAAAGATGTAGGAAAAAAATCAAGTTAAATATGAACTTTGGAAGACATAACACATGCCTTTATGCCATGGATTTATTCTCTCTTTATATATTTATACAGTTTATACTTACATACACTTATTTCTGTGCAAATTATGTCTATGTGATTCCTTGCAATTTGAAGACACATACGTAAGTGTACTTTTTGAGCTCAGTTGATATCTTAGGATACCAGAATTTTCTGTTGAAAGACTGTGATATACAGATTGACCTCAAATACTGTTTCTGGTCCATTTTATTTAACTACTTCTTTTACTTCACTACATAACCCTTAGAGACACAGGATCAAACAGGTAGAATAGTGCCAGAGAGAGACAAGTATCTTTTTGGTTCTTTTACAGTATGCAAGCAACCTAGGCAAATGAAGTTTTAATATTTTTTTTTTATGTTCTCAAAACAATAGACAAGAAATTTCACTGGTGGCTCTGACCACACTCACCGCCTGAGCCAAGGTTGGAGGATTTCCCTAAAAGGACACCAAAGTTAACATTAAAGACCATGAATATAGAGAGGAGACAAAATGAAGAAATCCCATAATATCATGGCACTCTCTAGACACTGTGAGCATGAATATTTTTGTGTCTTTTATCATAAGCTATTTGCTGAGATCTAAAGAGGAACATTTAGCTCTTTTGAATAAGTGCACCTCTTTTCATTAATTTTACAAGTTCACCTTAGGCAGAATTAATCTCTAAGTGTTTTAAATGTATTCCTCAAAAGTCCAGAAGCTGACTCAAGGTCCAATCATATGGCCTAAATTTGTCACTCTACCTGACTAAAACAGTTCTTCAGCTATTTTAAAAACTTTCAAATTAACCTTGGAGCATGAGAAAGAGAATGAAGAGAGACTGAGAACTGCATATGGTATCACAAGGAGACAAAGGAGAAGATTGTTTTTGTAATAGAAATACACCTGCCCGGAGCAAGTCCTATAGGATGACAGGAGTTCTTCAGTATGAAACAAAAAGGTCACAAACATGATAGCTGTACTAAAAGAGTTATGGGATTTTTCTCACTCAAGAAGAAAAAAAATCACAATAAAGAAAAGCTTACCAGTGTTCTGCTGGAGAAATTTAATGTTCTCCCACCCGGTTTCATTAGTTCCTATTTTTCCATCTTGAAAAAATGCTGCATGGTGAAACAGGCTTGGCTCAGCTCCACAAGTAAATCCATTTTCTTCTTTACCAAGAATATACCTCCTTAATGAAAGTATAAATTTAATATTATTTAAGTATTCTCTGCCTTTCTTTTACAGTTACAAACCATTATTTTATGTGTAGGTAATGAATCTTATTTCTTAACATGTTAAAACAGGAACTTAATCTTCAAGATGTCATTCTACTTTATGAAGACAGGATGCAATTTGTTCAGATTATTTTAAACCAAAGGAAATGTAGAGTATGTCAGACTCCAGCCATGTTAGAATAATCTAACTGTTTAGTTAATTTGATTTTCTCTCTCTTTTAACTAAGCGACAGATTCAAAATTTGTCAGAATAGCAAACTTTTTCACAGCTTTCACAAGTCTGATGAGCTTACATCAATAATAGAACTCAGTGATTGGGCTTACATTTGAAAGGAAATTATTCCACGTTCTACTTCTCAAGATATGGTCTTGCACCACAGATGTGTAATTTTCATTAGCTTTAATTGAATTCATTTCTGCCCACCCAGAGAACAATTTACGACAATGTGTCAGTTAATTTTAAAGAGGATATTTTTGACTCCATGATGACATAGTTATATATGACTATATATATATATGAAAATAGTTTCAAACTTTTTTCTTTAAGTGTAAAATTGTAAATATACATTTACATTACCAACATAAAGACCAGAAGATTCTATGTGGTATTTTGGAAAATTAAGAAAACTAATGAAGAATATAGGGACACAGGTCTGAAAAATGTGTGTAAATATTATGAAATTTACACACTTACATTATAAAAAAGAAGTGTGGAAATTAATGAGGTTTCAACTCGGAGCACAGAATGAGAAGTATGTATGTATGTTAACTCCCTGATTAATCTATGCAAGTTTCTATGAGTTCCTATGTTCCTTGTGCAACTTCACAAATTAATTTTTGCATCTGTCCCTAAAAACCCTCCTGCAGATCATTTCTTTCTCACTTCCATAAAGATAAATCCGTCTACTTTCACAGGCATTCAAAGGCTTCATCAGATTTTAACACGCTCCAACTGCATTTTGCACTGGAATGAAAAATAAACATTAGAAGTGTTACAATATGAATATCTGCCATTTTTATTGTACAGATGAAAAATAAGGTCAGAATATTAATGGAAGTTGGATAAAATACTGCTCACATGCACAATGGCAACTCATTCTGTAGTGAAGCCCACAGACTGAAAAGCAGCAACTGTATACAAAAATGCCTCCTTGAAAACCAAATGGATTAGAATATCTTTGCTTTTAGGAGGGAATAAAAGCCATATTCACTATTATTTTGCATTCATTTTAGTTAGATCTGTTAATACGCTCAGTCTTCTTTGAACATGAGAAAATAGTTATTTTCCAGTGGTGATGTTTTTAAAATGAATATGTATAGTTCCTCAGAACACTCAGGAACCAAAAAGGACAAATCATTTGAGAAAATATCTGGAAAATTCTGGGCACTTACAAAATAAATTTTTCACTTACACTTAGATATAAAGGATGGAATTAATTCTCTGGGAAGACAGAAAACCTTAAATAACAATTAATTTCAAATGAAGCTCTGTAAGAGATTATTCTTTTACATCATTGTCTCAAAGCTTGCTGGGGACACACATGAACAATTTCAAGAAAGTCCTGGGCAAGGGTTGAGAAATCCTTGTCTGGAGAACCCTGATGGGCAAGTCCTGGGACAACGAGAGAGAGATAAGCCACAGATTAATGGCCCAGAAGCAGTCTTTTGTGTGAGCTTCTTGAGGAAGATGGCCATCTCAGGAGGTGCTGCACATGACTCTTACCCAAGCGCCCAGTAATGCCATGCTGGAAGAAGAAGGATAAGAAGTGGACCTACAAACATGAGGTTAGGCTTTTTGGAAACAGATTCCTCATGAAGAAGATGTTTCTGACATGAGAATCCTTACAACCTGCCTCTCTCCCTCTTGGACTTGTTCTGTGCTCTACCAGCATGCTGAAAAAGAACAAAGGTGTCTGCCATCAGATTCCTCACTATGGAATTCCTGCATGCTGACAGACTCCTGGGCCTCTACCTGAGTCCTGCTGCTTCCTCCTAGATTGGCTCTGCTTCTTCCTGCTACCTGCTTGCTGCCCAAGGCTGGCCATGCTGCTGCTGCTCTCCCCCTGCTGTGATTTTGCCTCAGATCTTTGAAACAGCATGCAATGGGACCATTGCTGGATCCTGGTGGTGACTATCCCTGCTTTACACAATTCTTGCTTCTTTCCGATCTTTTCTATCACTCTCCTTCCCTTCTCTGTCATCCTAATTCATAATAGTAGCCGTCCTTCCCTTCCCCGTCTCCCTGATTAGGATTTATAATAAACTGGTCGGACCAACATTTGAACCGTTGTTTCTTAATCTCACACTGGGTATCTTATATTAAAAGAACCTCCTCTCCCTGCTATAAATTGGAGCGAGACAGGCTTGGATTGGGATTAATACATATTAATACAATTATACAAAATTTACTCATTATTTTGACACTCTATAGGCTACAAATCATGAATTTTTGTGAAATCCTTAGAGTTTGAACACCATGACTTGCATCTCATTTTCATTCAAAACAGCTAAGTGCAAAAACGAATCCCTGTTCCTTGAAACTGGGACACTTAAGTTAACATGTGTTTCTGCTGAAAGCTTTGAAACATCTCAATCCTTACCTATAAACTAGTAGGAAAAAATTTTTCTTCTGAGTTCCATTTTTCCCTCTTGTGCAATGGCATGTTTGATAATTCACTGGGCTTTAAGCTTCTTTTTCTCTAGCAGTTATGTACTCCAGTTTAGTACTGGGGAGTTTACTGGCTTCATGCAAAGGAAAAGGGAAGATTTCTTGCTACTTTTCTCTGTATGGGTGCGGAGTTGCTTTTCTGTAGAGTTTTTTTCTCAGTTAGGGAATCATGGGTGTAATACCTGGTAGCTATCATTACTGTCATAGATATGTGATTTGATTATGGGTTTTTTTTAGAAAACGAAAGTAAACCTTTTAAATTTACCTTTTCTTATTTTGGAAACTATAAAGAAACCCTACCATTACATAAAATCAATTCCACTTAAGTTTATATTCTTTTCCTTCTACTAGCCCCAACAACACTGTTTCCTTTTTTCAGGTAGCTACTGTGTTTAATATTTAATTGCTTTAAATCTCTTCATTTTTCTTTACAATGATATTCAGTGGCTTCCTGAATTTACAATAAATTGTTCTTCAGTCCTCATCTGTATAGATTACTGATGGATAAGTTTTTATTAAGTTTTAGTCTTTTGTTCGGGACTAATTTCTGGCCAATATCACCAAACTAATTGTCAAAATACTGTGCAGTGCAAGAAGCATAAAGCATACTTAGCTTTCATATCCATTACAATGTATTACTGTGGAATGAAAGCAACTGGAAGATTTGCAACCCTGTGTTTTTACTACATGACAGAAGTCCCCAGGACAGATTAGAGACTGGAAAATGTAGTCCTGTTTTCTATATTTCATGGAAACATATACAGTGAGATTTCCCAGGGCTGCCAAATAAATGATTCACAGAATGTGAACTTCTCTGTGCACATCAAAATAAACATTTTTTTTAAATATTAAGTAGGATTCTATACCACTTCACATTTTACATATTTTTCTTAGTTTTGAAGTGAGAACACAGGAAAATCTCAATAAAACTTACTCTAAGTTAATTAAAAACTACTGTAATTGTTTGTTGCAGATATATTTTAAATTGCAAGAATTACCAGTTAAACATGAAATAAACCATGGAAATCTACTTTGTATGAAGTGGAAATTTAGATTGGGACAAAGCATGAAACAGATACACATAATTTATCCCATCAGGACACAAGGATGCTCTCAGTATTTAAAGATAGTGGATATCTAAGTTGAGTAACAATACCTGGTGCATTTCAGCAGTGGTGACAGTTATGTGAAAGACAAACTACGCTCTGAACTGTCATGCATAACTGTCACACCACAAAATGAAGAGCATCTCAGTCATCCGCACTAATTTGAAGATTACAACCACAGAACTGTGTACATAGCTGAACACAAGCTTCAGTGCATTGCTTTATTCTTAATGAACTTGACTTTTATGTCTCCTTTTATTCCTTGACCAGGAAATCTTCTGAAACTTCCAGTGTACAGATGACTTAGTACAATATGTGATTTTATAATTCTTCTTGATGTTTAAATGACAAAATAAAAAAATCCTAATGGTATGTTTCTTCTTCAGAAAGATTTTCTTTTACTATATTTGAGATTGTTTTAAGATTCTCAGATTTTCACAGTCAGAGTTGCATTGCTAAGAAATATTCTCGCATTACTTCAGCAGTACAGTGTTTCTGCAGATTAAGCAGTGATAAATTGCCAGTAAATTTTATATGGGTAAATAGAAACTTGTACATCCAGCCAGAGCATAAATGATTAGTGGGAACTGTAAGAATAGGAAGAGAAATCAACACTTGTAAAGAATCTCTTCAAACAACTTATAAGACGCTAAGCACCATATAATGAGTTTCAATTTGAACAGAACTCTACCTTGTCATAATTTATAATTCGAGGATTTTCTGATATTCTATTTAAATTACAATAGCTGCAAGCATTTTCCAGGGCTGTTAAAGCCATTCAGTAGCAAAACCAGGGGATTTGATGATGTATGCATTTCCCTTGAGGCCAAAAGGTAATTATAGAGAAGTTCTGAACTGAAGAATAGTCTTGTTATGTGCTTTCATGAGAGACAAAAGAACACTTTAAGGTGAAGAGGTAATAGAAAGGAAGAAAATTAATTAAAAAGAAAAAAGAAAAAAGAAAGCAAACAAACAAACATGAGCAACAGTTCAGCAGCTGAAGAATAGTTAGAACAAAATTAAATCTTAAAATTAGAAGGGGAAATCATACCACATTTGCAAGACATATGCTATTAAAATATTTAAATCATCTCCTGGTTAATTCACTGGATGATGTGAAGATTATTACAGAGATAATAAACCAGTAGTTTAATACATATTCAGCAGACACATGAAGCAGGACTGAATGAAACTACCCAGTACTATAGAAGACCAGCTAGCCCCTATTCATTATATTGGATCAAGAGCAATGTGTCTTTTTTTCTCTTCTGACAAGTGAGTCTAAATTATCATATGGTATTAATAACTCCAGATCAGGGAAATATTGTGGTGGGAAACATCCTTCTGGTGCAAGTAATTTTGGTAATTATTCTAAATAATGCTTCCTGAATTTACTCAAGAAAATTTCTTTTTTTCTGGTATATTATAAATTATAATGATATTTATGTAGAATACAGAAAAAATATATGTATTTAAGAAAAGACTGTATGGACCCATTCAAATATATACTATGATTTTAGTAGTAAAACCCTAGTCTACCTCCTGTATGACAAAGATGCAGAGCTAAAACTCTAAAGGCATACTCTAGGGAATGTACATGCCAACAGACATGAGTGTACAAACCAACAGTGGAAACTGGAATGTATCTCTATTTTTTTCTCTGCAAATTTTTTTAATGTTAAGTCCAAAAGGAAAAAATACAGCTGAGATGGAAATTCACCTATCACTTCTTACTTGTTTGCAGCTGTTCAGTGCTGCTATTCAATAGCCTTAGAAGTTTCGAACTTATTAGAAGAAGAAAATTGGTCTCAATAGCTTTTTTGTCTAGCAATCAATGTTTGTTTAGTTTTCATTTCATTGGCTTAGAAGGACCAGAATACTCATAAGTTAACATGAAGAATTTAGAAAGAATAGAGCTTATTGCCGGCATCTGATTGCTGCTCTTATATATACATAGTATTCAAAGGCATTTTGGAATACTGTAGTCCTGTGTACTTTCACTTAAGAGTATCTGATGTTTTAAGAAAACTGCAAAAGAATCATTTCAGTGAACACTGAAGTTTGCCTCAGTATATCTTTTGTGTGTGTGTGTTTAAGCTCTGTATAAGCAACACACATCTCTGTCTTCAGTTTGTTCTTTGACCATGCAAAAGATTTGATGAGAAGGACTGTTGAGGTATATGGGCTACGCTGTAGGGGCACCACTGTTAAGTTAAACCTCCTCAAAATGCTCACTTTGGGGAAAAAAAATAGAGTGATGAATTCCAGTTTTTAAGTTATCTATTCTTTGTTTTGTTTTGTTGGGTTTTTGTTTGTTTGTTTGTTATTGTTGCTTTATTGATTTGGTTTGCTTTTTGTGTACTTATTTATTTTAAGCGGTTTTCTTGAAAAACAGGCAAGTATTTCTCTTAAAAAATTATGTAAATCTACGAAGAATTGAGTAACTAGTTTTAATAAATCATTTCAAGGTCCTCGCCTCTCTTAAAAAAAAAAAAAAATAAGGAGTAGATAACACTAGTTTTACTAGTACTAGTACTAGTTTTTGAGCTACCAGAAAGCTGAATGCCTAGGTTAAATAGCCTATGACATCTTTAAAATATGAGGGCTGCTCCAAAAGTAATGCCTCCTATCTTGTTTTGTTGACCCATCATGCTGCTGGTGTGGCAGAAGAGATTGAGTTTTCCTGCCAATATTTTGTTACATTTTGTTGCCATATTACAGACAGTGGCAGAGAGACAGTCTGACAAAATGGTGTTTGACATGGATGTGTGTGCAAAGCAAAAGTGTGTCAGTGAAATTTTATTTGGATAAAAGAAATTTTATAAAGGAATAAGAAATCCACGGATATAAAATAATTAGGTAATGAAAAAGCTCAGGCTGGAATCTAGTCTTATCAGAACAGGAACATTTTTTCTCAGCCTTAGAAATTTTCACTTACACAGATACATTGTGATGGAATATTTCAAAGCAAAAAAAAAAAAAAAAAAAAAAATCAGCTTTCAGTGCCTCAACTTGTTTCATTGTGTAACATAAGAATCTATATCATACAGACAGAATCAGGTATATGGATAAGATGCTCCCTGCACTGAAATTAAAATATGATTTATGAGTTTAGTAAAAGACAAAACTATACTGCTTCAGGAGAAGGGTAAGAAAAATTTTTTACCAAGTATCCACAAACTTTCCTTAGGTACAAAATCAATTGCAAAGCCTCTGGCAATGTCTAATTGATTTGACATGAACTTGAGAGACCCATATCTATAAGTAAGCGGTTTTATTTATTCTTTAACACAAACTAAGGTAGCATGGTAAAGTGAGTGGAAGTACCATCTCTAAAACAAACACTTATGATCTATGCTAAGTACTTAGAAAAAAAAATAAGTATTTAAATTTTGAATTTCTAGGAATGGAGCAGAGAAGCAATACCTACTAATCTGACAAAAGTCAAAACAAGAGATGATATAGCCCCATATTTCAGGGAATGTGACTTAGATATGCATCACAGATCTTCATCCTGTACTTCTAGATAGCGTAATGACTCCACTGTTACCACTTCCATCTATTTGCTGTTACAAGAGTGAAATAATGGGGCAGAGGGAAGCAGGAGGGCAGGGAGGAGAGAACCAGGGGTGCTGAAGAAAGCAAGCAGAAGAAGGTGCAAAAAAAAAAAAAAAAAAAAAAAAAGGGAAGGTGACAATAAGAGGATTTTGAAAGTCAATACCTAGGAATGGACAAAGGGAAGGGAGATAAAAAGTCAGACAAGAACTATTAACTTTTAGCATGGCTTCCCAAAAGCCAGTCCGATAATTCCTCATTGCAATTCCTTCAGTATTTATCAAACTATTTCATTTGACTGAAATGGGAAGAAGAGGGAATGGGCCTGAGAATAATGACATAGTAGAAATAGTTTTCTATTCCAATCTATTCAAATAACTGACAGTGAAATCGCGGTTCTGCTGGTAATTGTTTCAAATACTGCTATACAGATAATAGGTATTCTGCAATAACTGTTGAATTTATTTTTGGAATATACAAGAAAGCAAATGAAAATGTAAAATATTTACCAGTGATAATTTAAATCTTTCCTTTTTTTTTTTTTTTTTTTTTCTGGAAAAATCTATTTTGCTACATTTTAATTTTCTAAAATTGTATTTTATTTAAATCTTATACACTGCATACTGGGATGTTTGAAAATAAGACTGGAGATAATGAGATTCAGCTGAGACTTTGAAGAGAAGAGACAGAAATCAACTGATCATATTGAAAGCTGAGCTATGTGTAAAGAGAAATTAACACAGCATTACTTTAATGATCTGGTGCAGGATGATTGCTATTATACACATTCATTAGCAAAGTTGGCCAAAGTAGGAAAAGTATGTTAGCTAATCTTGCCATTGACACAAAGTAGAAAGATACCATTAGTGCTGAAGCGTTAGAATATTTCACAGGAAGGTGAGGATGACAAAGGAATAAAGAAATAGATAGGATTGAAATAATTACATTGAATCTAGGTCTGAGCTGGCAGTAATGGATGAGGCACTCTTTATTAGCAGTTCCAGACTAGTATTGGCTTTGAGTTCAATGACTAGGACACGAAAACGAATTTGCTGTTTATTAACCACTGAGTAATTATGAGCCAGCAATGCAGTAAGACTTTGTAGATTGTAGGTCCCTCTCAAAACGCATCGAGTGAGATGGAGGGAATATCAAAAGTCTTACAGATGGCTATAGTGAGTAACATTCTTCTATGCTGTCTATGTTTCTGTAGAGGAAAAAAAAAAAAAAAAAAGAAA
Organism: Phasianus colchicus; assembly: GCF_987193195.1. Classification (NCBI taxonomy): domain Eukaryota; kingdom Metazoa; phylum Chordata; class Aves; order Galliformes; family Phasianidae; genus Phasianus; species Phasianus colchicus. Next base: position 43,631,312 of record NC_143439.1, read on the forward strand.
TATTCTCAGCTTCCCTTACAAAAGCAGATAAGATATAAAATTTGGTTTCTAACAATTCTAACAACTGAGCTAACAGTATAAATACCTGACAGGATAGAAAAGGTTAGTTGTGCTGTGTAAATCACAAATATTCATTGAAGATTAAAGACATTATATACTGGTATTTCAGATCAGTGACATTGGCTGTAGCAAGAACAGAAAATGACTTGACATTATACTATGCATAATTCTATATTTTGATCAAGTATGCATTTTTACTTCCACATCCACAGCTGGAAAGAAAACGTCAAGTGAGTATATGAAAGTAGAGGGAATTTTTTTCCTATCTAGAATTTTAGATGCTTGTTTACGCCTAGAGGTTATGAGCAACAAAACTGAATACCAGTAGTTTTTTCAAATTCAGGTAATTTGACTGGAAGGGTAGACTGATAATAATGTCACACGGTTCCATGTTAAATTAACAGAAAATTGTGTGCAATGCTATAGATTTTCAAAAAACACTGAACAGTAATTCTCTTCAAGTCTCATTCCTCTCTCGTGGAGTAGTAGCAGATGCTTGATTGAGTATGAAGAAGAAAGAAAAAAATCCATTGATTACTGCAACTGATCCTGACATTATTTCCTATACAGATCTTTTAATGGCTTTGTAGTAGTTCATATCCACATCCACAGTTGCTGCATTTCCAGACTTAGCACTGAGCACCTTGTCTGCTGGTCAAAGAACGTTAAATATTTAATGTTAAAGCAAGTAAGTAAGGAAAAGTCAATCAAAAAAATCTTGCATTCACTTGGACATGTACACTGACCATTTGTCAGTACCGTAAGTGTGGGTGGAAGCATCATTACATTACAGTTCCATTATACTAATCTCTCTGATTCATCTTTGCTTAGTGACAGAAAGACACCTGAACAAACATTAAAACCAGGTGTAGTATTATGAGATACATAAGGCAATATTTCCAAAATAAAATATCTATTCACTTACAGATAAGGGATTTTTAGAAAGAAGCAAGATCATAATTGCAGAACAGATTTGGCATGATTATGTAGTCAAGCACCAAGCATGGGAGAAAAAACTATAAAAACATTGAAAAAAATCTGTACTTTTGACAACTAAGGGTGTAAGTTTCAGAAGGAGGCATAGTTGCACACAGGGACTGTGAAACCACATGCCACCTGGGCTTATGAAAGCTAGTGCCACAAGGGAAAACAATAGTGATCCCATAAGCACAATTTCCCAGAAAGATCCTGGCAAAAAAAAAAAAAAAAAGAAGAAGGCTAGTACATGTAAAGTTGAAAAGAGAAATTATCTAGCCATTAAAATGGAATAATAAGCAAGTTTTCAGCATTCTGCTTGGGTGCAAAGATCTCTAGGTATAAATTATGATGGGACTACAGATCCAGATGATTTGAAAAGGGGCATTATGATTCATCACAAGATTTTTTTCAAGTCTTGAAGCTGATGACCAGTAAAATTGTAAGTGAATGCTAGCTGACACTGTCTTATTGCACCATGTTTTCAGCCTTCTAGGTATTGTGCAAAGCTAAATGACTGATCAGTTGTGTAATGAAATAAAGATGTGCTAATGAATTATTTGAAGAAGAGGGATGCTCAGATTTGCAATTTGTCAAGATCTTATCATCAAGTAGACAGGAAAAATTTGAACTGCAATATTGCAATATCACATATTGTAAGATTACTTATGCCAGACTTATTAACAACAGCGTTAGTTAAAATTTACGTATTTTTAGAAAGTGCCATTTCTTTCCATCTAAAATCCACTGAAACACAGAAACTATGGTAAGACCTAGCTTCAGGTAAATATTAAACCAGCTCCAATTTCTGATATATACAGAACTTCCTGTGCCTCTTAAAGAATTACTGCACTGTAAAATGTAGTTTTTGACCCATGTAACACTCTTGGGATTGATTACTTGTAAAGAGTAAAAGGAATGTACTGAGGAGATGAAAAGTGGTGCATTGTGACTCAGAACAAATCCTAATATATACATCCTAACGTGTTTACATGCATTTTCAATATATATATCCTAATATACATACATGCATGCATACACGTAGAAATGAAATTCTGATTCAGCACTTTGGGGTATCATAATGAAATATTCTGCACAGAGCTATCTCAATTAGCCAAAATCAAGGTGGCTTCTGGAGTAAAGCAGTGTACCTGTGTCTAAACAACTTAACATCTGGAAACCTGTTTATTAGTTCAGTTTATAGAGTCTAACAAACCTAACAGACCTTTCCAAACCCAAGCCAGACTGTGCATAACCATAGGAAGGTATCAAATCTGTAGGTAGTAGACTGAATGCCTCTGCTCTACTACCATACAAAACACCCTTATAGACTGTACTACTTGTTATATCAATAGCACTCCTTTGATTTTATTAAATATAAAGAAATTGTGGAAAGAAGCAGGGGAATGAAGTCACAGACATCTAGAAAGAGATATGTATATTGAAAACAAACTGGTGGAATGGGGGGCAAGTCAATAAAGTAGTAAGTTTGATTTAAAAGATAGTTCAGTGAAAAAAGATGTTGAATAATATGAAAATATTTATAAGCTAATTTCAATTACATTAACCTCTTCTCCTCCAAAATTAATAATATGTGAAAGAAGAAATTTCAGGTGAAATATTCCAAAATTGTGTTTGAAATAGCTTTTATGAAATCCCTTTTACACAGAAAATTCTCAAAATTCTAAGATTTAATCACTGGATTAACTACAAACGCCACAAAAAGTGAGTTCCCATTCCACCTACATACAGTTTCTGATAACACAGGTAAACACACTGTTTAGTCCTGAGAGATACACAGTTATGGAATCTAAAGATGAACCATGTAATTTTTCTACTGCAACTGCAGATTAGGATCATTACTTTTGTATGCTACAAGATTGATGAAAACGTAGATGCTGATGAAAGCTTGTCAGTGATTGCAATGTAGCAGAAATAGGGATGGAAAGAACTGCTGTCTTTACGACACAGCTGCAGGGGGCGGGGTTGAGCCAAGACAGGTGGCCTGAGTTACACAAGGAGTTGCTCCGTGCCAGGTGAGATCCTGCAGAAGGTCATAAACCTGTAGTTGTTGGGTTTGTTTGGTGGACTGTGTGTAATTGTGTTGCGAATATGTATTGTTATCATTACATTTTTTGTTTTCATTTTTCATTTGCTGTCTTAAGAAGTGTTTTTTCTTAAGGCTATATGTACTGTTTTGTTTCCTATTCTCTTTGTCACGCTACTTTGGAGGGATGGGATGAGTAAATGCCTGTATGGTGCTTAGCAGTGAATTGGGTTAAACTGCAACACTTATGTACTGTTAAAATTGCTAATTATTTGAAAGCTACTTTTAATCCTCTAAAATACTGCAAATTATGATTAAACATTTCCTCTGGGAAATGCAGTAACATCAGAAAGAAGCTAATAGGCAACCAAACCATTAAAATAACATGTAGCAAACTATTGCTAAGCTATATATGGGCGAAAATGCAAAATAAGCTAATGTGGTAAAAACTTAAGGACTTATGAGAACAATATAAATTAGTATATGAGAAGTATATGCTATGCTGTTTGCTGACTTTGGCTATGCTTTTCTGATATACCATGCTAATAAAGCTACGGTGCTCAAGAAGCTGTCTAAACCTGAAAATGCATGCAACTTTGTACCCTGTAGTACTAAGTTTGACTATTCTTGATTTGTTTTTCTATGGGGAGAAGAGAATGCTCTCAGAGACTAATCCTAGTTGATTACCAATAAGAACTCGTGTGTTTACAGAACAAATCTAAAACCATTAATCAAGTAGTAATCTGTTACCAGGGGAAATAATAATTTATTTATGTACATATGAAATGCTCATTTTCTCTTTCTTATTCTTTTTTTTTTTCTTTTTTCTTACAGTCGTTTTAAAAGTGAATGGTAATCCCAAAGCTATACTATGCCTTATCTTATCTATCTAATAGACAAGAAATCCAGATTTCACACACCAAATACTGCTTTTACGAGCCTAGGGATTGCCTAATCAAACATCATAAGTAGTACAGTCAATAAATAGAAGATGTCAGTAAATGTACTTGTGACTGTCATTGCCACATTTTTGCTGCTTTCTAAAATGTTATATTGGAACCACATATATTGTTTGGATTCACAAAATGTGTAGTCACCTGTGAGATTCCTCCATATACTTGCTAAAAGATTTTAGTACCACTAAAAATCTGAAGTAATTCCTGATATATTTAGAGTTCCCAATGGCACAATCTGACATTTCTATTGCTTAATTTAGGGATGCTTTGTGTTCTTAAATTGGTTTCAGAATGATAAAATAGTGTAAAAATGCTTGTTCATTGGAAGAAAAAGATCTTCCTAATAAATTTCAGTTTTACATTCATTTATTCGACCCTTAGGTATTCTTGTTACAAGTAAAATAACAGAAGAGAAGATGTGAATATGTAGAAATATGGCTTACATCATATGTAAGTTTCCTTTTTATTTAAGTTTTGTTATAATTTCTGAAATATCTTCATTTGTTGAACTGGAGTCTGTTCTTGGCCTGTTAGATTACTTATTTAGTATTCATGTGTAGTCAAGACTTTGTGGAAAACTTGTATGTGTGTAGAAAGAAAACCAAGAAAACTACTTCAAAATGATCACTACATATGAATCATGAAAATAGCTCTAAAGTGTTGCTATCTTCAAGATCACTGAAACTGTGATTATTTATCCTACTTGGAATAATACTTAAGTTCAATGATATGCATAGATTGTATATTTTCTCCTCATCAGTGAGACTTAATGGCTATGAAAAACTGTGCTACTGATATTCACTGCAAATAAAAAAATAAAAATTAAAGACTGATTTTGAAGCACTGTGAAGATGCCCGCATATATATGCTTCAGAGGTAGCAAAATTCAGCTAGACTGGTCAGTTTGTAATAGTGTCAAGGTAATTGAGTCCAATCCATCACTGGGAATTGTGAAATTGGCAGTTATTCTAGAAGAGTTTGCATATCTGTTCTAATCATCCCCAGAAATCAAACTAATAAAACAAAAACATCAATATGATATGAGTTGTACAGAAAATAAAAATATCTAATAAATAATAAAGCACCATAGGAAACAGGCTCCAATGTCATCCATCTCCATGCTATTTATATTGTTATCCACTAAAACAAGGTAAAAAACAAAGGTGTATTCTTTATAACCCAACAGAAAACAAAACAAATGAACTTTATTTCTGTATGCTATCTTTGGATGATTTATTTGTGGATGTGGCACTTTTTATTGAAAAATAAATAGAATATACTATAATATCTATATAGATATCTATAATATCTATATAGAAATATAATATCTATGTATATAGGATTATACATATTGTCATAATGACATAATAATTTTAGAGAACAGCAAGACCATTGACTGAAAAACAACAAATAAAATTCCAGAAAGAGTTCCAAATTACACAAATGTATAAATATAGCAGAAACATTAAACCTGGATATCTCCTTTACAGCTACCAGATGTACGAGTGTGGAAAAGGTAAAATTATATGGTGAGAGAGTGATGACAGATCTTTATCCATGCATCATTCCTATTGAATTGCATTGTGTGCACCTTTTATTTATTTAGTTTCTTTTTTTTTTAATTGGTCTTGGACATGTTTCAGCAAGTTAGAATGCCTAACTGACTTAAAGGAAACATTCTTGAAAAAAAAAAAATCTGTTCTGTGAATTTTTTGCTTATTTATTTGACACTTTTCTGTTTTTCTTCTTGTTAAGAGCATTTGAATGAAAAACTGAACACAGAACTTCATTTGGTTCCAAGATCTATTTCCCACCTGAAGTCATAATCAATTCCATATTAACTAACTGAACTTCACATGGATTTTAAGTAGATTTTATAATTAGAAAAGTACTCTGCTCGATGCAGGAAAGAAGATGACAAACCTGGCTTAAAGCCAGTTTAGCACTCTCCTACTCATAGGTTAAATCCCAGTACAAGTTAAAATAGCCTCTAGCTTTCTGTAACGTGCACCAGATGCTAGAACCCCTTAGAGGCAATTACATTGGCAGGGATGGCTGGAGCATGGTATGCTCCAAGTATAGTCCTTCCTGCCCCAGTACATTTCCAATATGCACTTCCTTAGCCAGGCTGCTGCAATGACAGCTTTTCATTGCTCAGACATTTCTCCCATGTGGGATAAATCCCCAGTTAGTCAGAACAGGTTTTGTTCTGTTTAGAACTGCTAAAGCAATATGCAGTCGACTTAGCTTAGGCTAACAACTGGCCCCAACTGCTGCTAAGGAATAAACAATAGCCCAGTTCTGTATGGCATCAATTTTATTTTATTTTTTACTTTAAAGAAAAAGAACTATTTTTTCCCCTATTCTTATCATAGTTCAGACCTAAAGCTTATCTGAATGGAAAATTGATTTCTGGTACCTCTTCAAGTTTGCTTTCTTTTAATTGCCATTCACATCTCCTTGTCCAGTTATCATAGTTATGCTGGGAAAAAAATACAGGAAACAAAGACCTTCCTCCTGAGAAACCTGAGGTTAGCATTTGGTATTCAATATAATATTTCAACAGCCTCTATTCTTGGTCCTTCTGTGTATCTAAGCTCTCAGACTGTCTTCATCTCTCATAAACTTTAATTTTCACGTCCTCATTTCAATTACTGTAGTACTGTGTTCTCAAAAGTGGCAGATGCTCAAAAGAAATTTGTAAAAATTGCGAGATTCTCATTCAGTTTCATTAGAAAATAAGTAACACAAAAATTTCATTTGGATGTTTTCCAGAACTACTGCTCATCAGTGAGGTATTGAATAGCATCTTTAGTCAGTATGGTTGAACAATCACAGAAAACTGCTCTGTGTTATTAATTTCCAAAGGTTGCCACAAGCCCTGCATGTGTTCTTAAATTCCATTGAGGAAGACCTGGTGATCTTTCTCTTTAGAGAGAAAGGGTTTTTTTTTTTTCTATTATAACTATAGGACTCCAAAGAAAAGGTCTTATAAAGGGTGCTCAATAGAGGCCTTCAACAGTGTGTATTGCAAGTACTACTGCAGAAAGTTGGACTACAATATGTATTTCTACATAGCATAGTGGCTGATTTCTAACATTTTTTGAACAGTGAGGAAGGCTAGACATGAAAGACTAGATAAATGCAGATAGGTCAGAGACAGAAACCCCTTTTTGTGTGTAATTATATGGATTTTTTCCTCAATAGCCAACTTAACTGCTCAAAGTATTTCAAACAGCTACTTTGTTTTTTAAACATTGTTATATTATCCTCTTTATTTTCCACTTCCTTTCTTTGTCTAATGTACCCTAACAATGTCAGGCTGCTAACTGGCTGCCTTGCATATTTTATATGAGGTTTAGAACATTTATTTGTACCATTATTCTGTAACATTTTAGTTTGACAAAGGTGTTTTAGAAGAGGTATTGTGTTTAATATGCAAGTCATAGGTATATTTTATTTCACTTCAGTAATTTGAAAATCCTGTAAATATATTTCTAAGTTTTTAGAGTAATTATTTGTCTGAAATTTCAAACCTGTGAACATTTTACTGATAAGTATTTATCTTTCTAACCACTCTGAAAGCATCCTTGCTGATTTTGAAAGGGGAACATAAAATGAAACTCCTAAATATGAATTTTAGAATGTAAATACATTCAAAAAAATTGTTCAAAATGCTGAAAATGCATCTTCCTCTGACTTGTGTGCACACTGGCATATATCATGTGGCATATGAAATGCCATCTACCAAATGAATAAGAGGCCTTGTCTGAAGAGGCTGCAGATCAGATTATGACAGGTATGATATAGGAAGGCAAACACAGAATGCTGAATAATCCTAATAGCCAAAAGGCCTAAAATTTAAAGCATCTGCTAAATTATAAGCTTTGCCTATACAGAGATGCTGTTATATGCAAGTGGATAAGTACTTGAACATCCTTGAATCTTTTTCTGTTCTATAAAGCAGAAAAAAAGATAATGAGGAAGGGCAGAGGAGTAATACTAGCCTTTTTTCCTGAGTTACCCATAACAAGCATGAGTAGGCTGGAGATCTTTCAGGTAGTCTCAGTATCTTCTTTCAACTACCTTTTTCATATTTGATCATGGTTACATAAGTTTAGTTACCTCGTTGGGTGAAGTGAGCCAAACTTCATTAGGAGCAGAACCTCAAATATCTATAACTTCTTCTCTGAACTTAGATTTCTGCTCCTGATCTGTGAAATTTTCAAACTTTATGGAGTCCTTCCAGCTTCTTCCATTTAGAAAACAGAATCCTAAAGTTTAGAATCCTAAATCCAAAGTAAAACAGATTCTGGAGTTTTACAACAATGACAGTTTTAAAGTGATGACTGTAGCTGAGATGGAAAAGGTGAAGAAAGTTTAACAATATTTCTTAAAGATCTTATTTCCTCTGAGAGTTGCTCCATAGCCATTGACATAACACATCATCTCCTCAGCTACCCCAAACTTTCTCCTGTTCTTTCAGGCTTAAAATAACCAAAATTGGAGTGTGATTCACAGAATAAAAATATAGTCCGATCCAACAACAATGGAGTTAAAACTATACTTTTATTTTAGAAAGTAGACCAAACTACCTGTAGCAACAGCAGAGACCTAACAATAAGTCCTCTATGTACATGGCAGTTTGAGTCCTGGAGAAATAAAATAGTATGGTTTCTGAAATAGCGCCTATGCATCATCTCCATAAACGTCTTCAGAAAGAAAAAAAAGAAAAAAAAAAAAAAAGGAATGTCTTGCAGAGCCTAAAGGTAGCAAATTGGTTTTTTGTGACTGAAGTCTCAGAAGCTGATAGAGTATACATTCTTGAAAGTGGGCTTTTTTCCCTCTATCTGACCTCAGTGAGGTACATAGGTTTATTTTCTAAAGAATTCTTTGATTTAGCCTTTAAATGATACTACTTGGTATTGATCTGAGGCTTTATTTCCCTGTACATTTTCATATCTTTGTAGCATAATCCTACAGTATTTCAAGAAAAGCCCACCAGGTTCCTTGTTTGCATTTAACAGTTTCTTGGCCTTGCAGTTATGTTCTATACAGCACACACACACACACACACACAAAATAATGAAGTCGTAGCATGAATTTCTGTCTTATCAAGAAACAGTGATTTCCTCATTTCTTTGTTCCCTGTAATATATTCTGAGCATTGACATACACGAAGCAAAGACCGTGTTTTGTCATCTTCATGTTTGGACATCACTAGCAGAGATCTGGTTTTCTGTCATATATAAGTTAAGCAAGGAATACTGAAAATGTATGTTTTGCTAGATACAGAATTTCCATCACTTTACTTCTGACATATGTTTTTTCAAAAGATAATACCAACAGTTATGCTAAACACTAACTTCACTTACTAATGTATTTTCTTTGTTTTTATTATAAAAATCCCCCTCCAACATGACCAAACAACAGCAACGAATCCTGCAGAAAAATAAAGTTTCAACTAGGAGTGTCTGATTGTTAGGGTAATTAAATAAACATGTTAATATGATCATTGTAATATTTTCTGAATTACAAATGGAGCAGTTAGGTAAAGTAGGCAGCCCAGTTTCTAGAAAAAGATATAAATGCTGCATGAGAGATGTGCACAACTTTCAGACTTTTTTTTTTCTTTTCTGTTTGATTGTTTTGTTCTAGAATTTAGAATCTATGAGATATTATGTTATCATTCACAGTTTATTAGTCTATAACATTTTGATGCTTGGCAAACTGGAATGCAATAATGTTATAAATTGTATTGACAACATCTTCATTTCTAAGCCTCATTTTTATTGTCCTGTTATCTTGCAGAAATTGGCACACAAGATCCTATTAGATTAGACAGACAGCTTTTTTTTGACATCCAAAAAAATATTAAATGTCACTCTACTTTGATGAAGGTCAATCAATACCTATTTGCTAGAAAATTCCTATTATGTACTTCTCAGGTTTTGCATCCTTTAGAAAAAATAAATAGTAGGTGGATACATTTAAAAAAGAATAATTGAGGGCCAGCTTTAGAAACAATGTTTAAAAGCAGGATATTTGTTACAACACTGACACTCATTAGAAGCCTGTAGTGTGAATTAATTCTTATACATACAAACCTTTTAACCTTTAGGTACCATTATTTTTCAGGAACTAAATATATTCTTGTTATTAGCCTTTAAATCCTAATACTATACAGGAGACATGGTTATGTGACATAACTACTGGTCACTGGTGATTACATTTTGGGAATCACTTTTGCACACCATGCTATTTTCTTACTTGTGAATGTTAATGAAATTCATAGTCTCTAAGGTAACGCTAAACTCATCAAATATTTTTAATCAAAACATGGCATTAACAAGCATAAATTGAATTATTGTTGTTTTAATTTTTATGTTACTTTTTTTTTTTTTTTTTTTTTTAATAATGATCCTTTCCTGCAATGTTGAAATCCTTAAAAATAATGAACACTTAAATGTGGCATTCTTCTTGTGCAATGGTTAAAAGATTTTCATACTTAGGATTGGAAAGTAGCTCGCTTTATTATTTTGTCTTTTGAGAAACAATCTTACATATCATATGCATCAATAACAAGGGCACTTACAGCTATGAATTTTACTTTCCATTTTCAAAAATTTGCTATTTCAAGGATCTGCAGTAAAAGGTTCAAGTAATGTAACATAGGTAAATTGAAAACGGAAACTTGTACAAAGCAGTGGATTTTTATTTCTGCAGCTAGCAATTAGTGGTCAGTTTATAAGATACATATGTAATCAACAAACATTTCCAAGTGTAGTAACACTTGTAAATCTTTAACACTCTTAGTTCCAGATTCTAGAGAACTCATTATTTAGGAAAATTGTTGAAAGAAAATCAGATGTTTTACTTTGAAACCAAGTGATTAAGTTTGCACTGTTACAAAGGTGCTCACATCTGAGTTGCTTGGTTTTGTTTGATTGCCTGTTGCTTGTTTTGCTTTTTTTTCTTCCCCCTTGATACCAGGTTTTTGAGATACAGGATTGAAAATTAAATGAGAATGACTTTTGTGAGCTAAAGGAATTTCAGACACAAAGACTAATACCTGCAGGTCTTACTGTTGCACATTTATTTTTAATTTCACATTTAACAAAAGAAAGCTTTTTTCTCTGAGGAAGAAACTACTTGGATGGGGTAAACATATAAACTTTCACCAGTGTATAGAAAATCTGAATGGTCTTTTATCTTTTTATAAGATAGATATTCTTCTGGGACACCAACTTTTATTCACTTACCTTCCTACTAATTTATACTGAGAAAATAAGACATTTCTAGTTGAAATCATCTGGGTTTCTTCTTCTGATGGAAAATCTGAAGTGGGAGGAGATGGAAAACATGTACAGAACTGTTGGATGACTCTCCTGGAATAGAACATGTCAGGAAAAAGAATGCCTTGAATTTGTGTTTTCTCTTTCAGAGAAGCTTTTCTTTTTAGTTTCTTTTTCACATCCTTCAGTACAACTTATTCACAGTAAACACTATGATTGCCTTGAACTTTTTCCTTTCTCTTCATATCCCTCCTTCCTTTCTATCCTTCTCTTTATTTCCTTTCTTTTCTTTTAACCTCAAGTTGCCTTCTATGTAAGAGTTACTTAGAACATAAAACTTGGACCACAGAGAGTAAAAGGCCTTTTACCATGCTAATTCTTATTATTCTTTCTGACTTCCTTTTCTCTCCTTCAGACACCATTTCTTTCCTGCTATAAAATTTGTACAATGCCTACTTTTGTGTGAAGTGCTCGAAAACTGTTTTCTAACTCTGTATTCTAGCTGAAAGGGAGAAAGTATGTGGATCAATGCTATACTATCTCAGCATCAAATGATATGCATTTCCTTTCTTAGCAATAAAACAGAACAAGACTTTTTTTTTTTTTTTTTGTCATAACTCACTTATATATTAAATTAAGATAAAGCAAATTGTACTAAAAGGTGATTAGCATGCCTGCATATCCAAATAGAAAGCAGGGTTCAAGTCAAAGTTTCAACAAAGCTTAATTCCACATAAAAAGAAAGCATCTTACATTGTGTTTTTCAAAAGGAATGTATGCCAGGTGTTTTGATTAAAGTAATGTGTTGCTTAGGATCAATACTTGTCTCATTGATCGATTAGAAGCTGCAAGAACCATGTCTTACGTAGCTTCTTGCAGGGCTTTCAAACAGTTTCATAAACAATGCATTTCTATTTCAAAAGGGAAATGAGGTATTAAGTTTAACTTAAAAAGAGCAAACAACCATCAAGAACTGGATGCTAAAGAAAAATGCGCATTTGTACATATATTTTTTAACATTAACTTTTTCAAATCTTATAACCTATATGTGCAACTTTTTTGTGTGTAACTGCTGGTTGCATTTTCAAGTATTTTCAAGTATTTATTATATAAATTGTTTTGCTATTATGAAAAATCCCACTCCTCGTATGTTAACTTGTGTAGATGAAAATGGAGTTTTCAGCAATGTACAGAGTTCATAGGTAAGAACCAGCAGTTCTTATTCACAACTGTTTATACTGGATGGTGGAGTTTGCCCCCCAGATAGGAGCATGCTAGCTAAAACTATATATATACATATATATATATATGCTCAAAATCTGTTTAGAAAACAAAGCTTTCTTGGCAGTAGAAATATTCAAACTTCAGCTTATTGATAGCAACACAGTAAATTCCTTAATCTATGAGAAAGCACTGAGCTCAAAAAAAAAACATTTTCAGTGACACCCTCTTGGAATAGTGACAGGCTCTTGGAGAAAGCATTAGGTTTCTTCAGTCTTTCCATCTTCATCTGCCAGAACTTCCTTGACTGTCTTCCTTGATTAAGAATTCCAAATGCTAATGTATCTACATTTACATTTTTTTACTTCCTATTGAAATAGTTTTATTGACTTGCTTGACTATTTAATTATTAAATTTGTTGTTGCATCAACTTTTCTACTAGGACTCAGGGGGAAGGAAGGCTCACATGCCAAATATGTTCACTCTGACACTTGCAAGCAAATGATCTCAACATTCTCTTCAGCTTCATTCATTTGAGCTTTGTTTACCCACAAGAAAAGCTGTGGGTATGACTGCTTCAGATGAAAATACCTGGAGTTAGGTGTGTCTGCATAGCTAACTGTGTTTTCTCTGAAGTCTTACTATAGTCATCCTAGAACTATTCAATACAATTAGTGGAGTTGGGAGAATGATTAAGCTCACCCTCACACACCATAAGATTAAGATACGGGCAGTACTCTAGCAATAATAGAAAATACAATTTGTTGCACAGGGAGTTGCATGCAATCCTGCATGCACCACAGAACTGTTTCCTCAGGGAGCACATTCTGCACAGCTGGTTCAGGGTGTTCCTGGCACTGAAAACAAGAGATGAGAGTGTCCAAACTGAGTCAGTGGAAAAGAAAAACAGGAAAGTTAATGAGAGGAGCCCACAGGGACATACATGCTTGATCACAAAAAGACACCTAATTCATAAGCTTCTGCTAAAATATGTCTCCTATTGCCAGTGTCAGAGAGAGTATTGATGTAGGCAGACACTTGTTCTCGTCAGGTAGGCTTATGTGGTTGTGGTTATCTGAGATGGTTGGAGAAGTTTAGGTCTCCATTTTTCAGTCTGTAAATGTTCTTCCCAAATATCCTGTAGATGTTCAGAAGATACTATAGTTCTCAAAGTGATACTACACCACCTATGTCTAGAAAACTGAATTTAGCTTTTATTGTCTTACTAGCTCCATAACCAGGAGTCAAGTAGTTGCTCAAACAGAAGTGCCTGGTGCTTTTGAGATTCTGCATATCATTCCACTTATTTTATGCCATAGGTTTGCTGTCATATCACATCTAACAACTTCATACGCAAGTGTTAATACTCTAGTTCATCTAAATGTCACAGGAATTTTATGTAACTGAATAAAGACCTCACTGAGAATAATGAAATTTAAATAAAATGAGGTCAGTACACACAGGCACAGAGAACTATGTTTGTGTAAGCACGGTGTCATTTCAGATGGTCTAGACAATTAGTATAGGCAGATTTAACAAATGACTTGGTCTCTTTGTTACCAGTAAACAATAGTTAGGTGTGATAGTATAGATCATCTCAAAAAGCAGTGGGAGCTTGACTTTGTGCAACCTAATTAAACTTTGAACCATGTAGAAAAATAAATTCATATGTCTCTCACAATATATACTCAACTACTCTTTATTTAGATAATACTGAATTAAGTTTAAGGTTTTAAGACAGTGTTTTACCCGTAACAAATTTTAGTGAGGAAGCATGTCCAAAGAAATAATTATGTCTAAATTGAAGCTGAAAGGAAAACTTATGAAGTCTTGATATACATTGTTCATGTGTGCATTTACATCTCTGTGTGAAAGGGTTTTTTAAGTTTGTATATACATGTGAATAGTAAACTTGAAACTCTTTTAAATAGTTACTTGAGAACCTTTTTCTTTTTAACATAAGACCATAAAAAAATGTAAAGAAATTAATGTTTTAGAGGTGATACAATATGAATATTAGATCAAATAGCAATTCGTTTTCTTTGATCATAAATTGCAACAACTGCAAATAATGCTGAAACCTACTGGTAAAACAAATAATTTTCTTAGATGTAATGATTATTTGTTTCTAAATGACACAGAGTTTATAATTGCTTTGTATGGGACACTGGTCATTGTAAAATTCTGGATTTTATTTTGTTTATCTTTTCTAAAGCTATTGTGTACTGGAGATATTTGGAAGACCGTATTTCTATCAACATTATGGGTAGCTCATACCTCTCCATGTATCCTCTTATCTAGGACAGTAAGCTTTTATGTCTTGCATAAGCCTTTTTTTTTTTTTTTTTTTTTTTTTGGCATAGTTATAAAATCTAATGCATGTTACAAGATTCCACTTTTTAATATTTTAATACCATTATTTTTAAACATAGCAGTGATACAAAAATTCTCTTGAGTAGTGATAGTATATAATGCCCATAGTAGGTAGGATGAATGGAAATAATGGGAAAATAACGGCTCTTTGGACCATGTTTTTAGATAAGCTATATGCTTTTCTTTGGAAAACTTACTCCTTACAAAGAATTTTGGTAGTAATAACTGTCACCTACTATAATAGTTTTACATAAAATAACAATAGAAAAGTGGTGATGGAGTCAGTAAACAGTAATGAAAATGCATTTTGAAGATGGATAGGTATAATTATTCACTGTTTCATTAAGCATTCATTCTCTACTTATTCCTCCTACATTCTTAAAGCATCAGATTCTGAAGTAGAAAATGCAGGTATCGGCTAATATATTTTCTGTCTACACTCTTTATAACATGTCCGGATGTTAATATTTCAAATTGTTGTTAACTAACATATCTATTAAAATGTATCCTAAATATATATATATATTTCCAAATGAAGTTAAAAGTAATCAACCACTGATATCTTTTAAACACAGAACTGACAATAATTTTAAAAGGAAGCTGATTATTACTACTGTCAGAAAAAAAACAGATTCCCATTCATCAGTGCCCTACCTAAACCTTAGCAAAATTCGCTGTGGAAAGTAAAAGCACAGAAAATAGGACAAAAAAAGTTTAAATATTCTTTATCTCTGTCTGTTAGAAAATTTTGTAAGATGACTTCATATTTCTATTGAGCTGCTCTCCTCTAGAGTTGTGTATTCTAGTAAAAATAGGGAGGAAGGAAGAAGAGAGTGACAGCAGGAGAGCCTGGTTACATTGTCCTGGTTTCATCTGAGATAATGTTAATTGTGGCTGATATAGTGCTATGTTTTTTTTATTTAGAATGAGAACAATGTTGATAACACACCGATGTTTTAGTTTTTGCTGAACAATGCTGCACAGAGCCAAGGATGTTTCAGTTTCTTGTATTGCCCTACCAGTGGGGAGACTGGGAGTGCACAAGGAATTGGGAGGGAACAGAACTAGGACAGATGATCTAGTCTGGCCAAAGGCATATCCCGTCCTACACAACATTTTACTGAACAAGAAAAAGGAGAGGTTGGCTGGGTGGTTGCCATTGCTCAGGCACTGTCTAGTGGGTGGTCAACAATTACGTGCATTATTTCTTTTGTGTATTAATTACTATTACTACTATTGTTATTTTTCCTTCCTTTTCTGTCCTATTATACTGTCTTTATCTCAGCCAGCATTTATGTTTTTACAATTATATGGGAACTGCTGAATCACGGCCTGAACCTCTGATTGATCACCTGAGGCGAACAATGAGTCAGCCATGGGAGCACAGGTGAAGGCAATTCACCTGTGCTGCCGGGAGGGGTGGAGCCTGGCTCCACCTCTCCTAGACCCATTTAAGAGCTGACTACAAGGGGGGGAAGGTTTTCTTCTGGAAATCTCTCTTCTGGACTTTTGCACTTTTGCAGTGAGCCTGGGATATGGGTAAGCATTCTATTTATTCTTATTTGGTTTAATTACTGCTTAGCTGAACTTTCTGGTGTATTTCATAATCATAGCATCTGTACGTTCATTGATTACACAATGATCCTCTCTGCTATGTTATTGCTGGTAAATGAATGAATGGCTGTGTGGTGTTTACCTGCCTGCCTTGTTAAATGAGAATTAAGTTAATAGTAAGTTATGTGCTGAACATAAGCAAATGAGATTCAACTTAAATATTTGAGAGTAAAGTCCTGGTTTTAAGCATCGTGCACCAATAAGAATAATTTATCTGGGAAACTTGCAGTTATTGTAGAAATTCCAGAGCAACTAGACAAATGTTAATTAAATAATGCGAAGTATGGGAATGGGCAAGGAAACTTTTCAATTTCCATATTAAATTCTTTTTCAGTTTTTTTTTTTTTTTTTAAGAAACATGTTCTACACTCATTATTAATAAAACTTTGTAGTAGAACTTAAAAAATACTATGACAACGCTGGCTATGGTAAAAAAAAATTAGATGTGAAATTTTGGTCTCATCAGAATACCTAAACAGTGGAGGGTAGTGCGTGTCTATACAGTAATGCTAATATAGCGTGTCTATGCAACGCATTTCACTGTGTCACTGTATAACTGTGGTTTAGGGTTCCCCTTTTTTTTTTTTTTCAATCACGTTTCTTCAACCAATTTTTTTTTCCCAAGTATATTTCTAGGCTTAAGCTAGACTTATTAGTATTTTAATGCAGAGTTTTGGATCTCAGAGCAAGATACTAAAGGCAATTGAATAAGATTACCTTTCAGACTATGAGATTAGAAGCAGGTTTTAGTAAGTGAATATTAACATGTGCATCTTATTATTACTTTATTTTATTACCCTTTCCTTTTTTAATTTCTTAGTTACTTTACATGTCAATGAAATAAGACACAGAAAAGACTCCCACACCAACTAGCATCATTGCACTTTGTCTCTAGTCTGCTCATAAAATTGTTCTCCTGTCTCAGACACTGGTGAATCAAAGCTGAGGCCATCATGTGGGCTACAGTGAACTCTTTGTTCTTCTAACTTATTTTCATCAATGATATTTTGTTTCCTATAGCTGTGCATCACAGAAAATATGCAGCTGTCTTGTACAGAATTCCACATATTACTTCTTTAAATGATTATTAGTATCTACAAGGCATCATAAGTACACTCAGTGAAATCCAGAGAATTCTGTTTTTCATAAACAAATGTTTACTACTTCAGTATTACTGAATTACACTGTGCAAGATTATGAAAAATTTTACCTGAGGGTTATACAGCTTTAGAGACTGAGAAATGTATACACTGTTGTAATATCTAATATTATCAGATACCCCTCAGCTCCAGCCCAAGTCTTTTGTGAATATTCTACAGAGTAAGTTTTGTTTTATATTGCTCTGTGTGAAATCTTTTGTTCTGATTTTCTGTTTTCTTTCATGTTGGTGAAGTATTACGAGCACATGCAATTCTTCCCAAGTGACTAACATACTGTGCCCAATGCTAGTGAGCAAGCTTACTCCATTTGTTGAATGCAAGAAGGGAGATATCAGCAACAGCACTATAAACCATACACTTTTAACAAAAATCAAACAAAAAATTCAATAGCAATGCATCATCCTAGCAGGAATAGCAAATAAATCTTTAGAGTTAGGAACTCAGAAGGTTAAATTTACTCATGCTGTTCTTTTCCCCTTTTTTATTTATGTATCACTAAACTGCAAAATAGCTTAGTCATATTTCTAGGATAGGCCTGACAATTTTATAGGCAAATTCTTCAGTCTTAAATAAGGACTTCCACTGAAGAAAAGGTTAGCATTTATCTGTATAAAACCTTCTGCACTAGCTTTTGTAAAACATGCTGCAGCTTTTCTTAGAGGAAAAACTCCTTACCTGACAGACTACTTGAATGATATTTCTCATGCCTACTCACATGTCTGTAGAATCACCTCAATATTCATACAAGCCCACTGTAGATACTGACACCAGCAGCCACTGGGATGCATCATGTTAGTACTTCACATTGTTTATTTATGATACTTTCCATTAACACTTCTGGATCAGATTTGTTCAAATAACATCTAGTTTGCATGCATACAATATTTTGTGAGTGGACTTCTCTGAATTCATGTCTTGGGTTCTCTCCCTTCTTCCTCCTCCTCCCCCCCCAAAAAAATCATCATACCCTCTCTTGCCTTAAGATTCAATTTATCACGTGCACATGCATGCTGATACTTTTGTACATGTTTTGTATGAATTTTTCCATGAAAAGCATACTAAGATGTTCTCTAGAACATCTGCTGGAACAGATCATGGTTAAATTGTATATTATATTCTATTTTGAATGACATTTCAAACAATGTTGTTGCAACTGGTGAAAGTCAGTACAACTGTCATGACTGAAATGGAGGTACTCTTTCATAGAAGGTCTAGTTATTGTCAATTTGTTGGCTACACTGAATATGTGGAAATGCTTTTAAAAATAAGATTGACATAAATAAGGATGAATATGTACCCTGGATGGCTGCTTCTCTAATTCAAAAATTGATGAGAACTCTGGTGTAGAAAAGCAAGAAAAATATTAACTAGAGCCAGAATCATTACCATTATCTTCATATGGGGGGGAAAAAAAAAACCCACAAATTTTAGGGTACTCTAACTACTTGCTTGTCTTCTAATTGTGTACTGATGTCCATAGCTTCAGTCAGAATGTAATAAGAAGAGAGCATGGTATGTAGCAAACATTGCGATTGCATGGAATGAACTATGAAGTTAATCAACTAGCTTGTTTCACAATATATGTTTTTGAATGCTTATTATTTTAAACTATGAAATGTGGGATCTAGATATGGAAAAGTAGTAATGCCCATACAGAATGACTGTATTCAAAAGATATGCAGTCTCTTGAACTCTGAGATATTGTCTAGTCACTGACTTCACTCCACTCTTGCAGAAAGTCACTGAAGAATCTGGAATGGATGTCACCTGCATGAGATAAGCTAACACACTTAGAGAAGTGTTTCCACTCAAGTGGCAAAGAGCCCAGTTAGTGTAGGTAGTTAATTGCCTTGCTTCCTTTTTAACTCCACACCCTACTCATATGAAAAATCCTATGTCTCTGGAGTACTCTTTTTCTGCTAGATCACAGAGATGAAATATAGGAACAGGAAAATCAATGTTCGTTCTTTATCTCATAGGCCTCATCTCTTTCAGGCCCTATATTTATTTCTGTCTGTCCAGAAAAGAAAAGAGAGAAAACATCTGGCATCAAACCAACCCTCTGCTGTCACAGGACACTTGAATATTCCTCTCCAGAATAGTTTCTCTTGAGTGAGAGTCTGGAAAAAACAACCAGAAAGAGGCCCAGCTTATATTACTCTTTTCTTTGATGTTAGTTATGTTGTCAAGGTGCTCTTGGATGGGAGTGTAAATATTTACTGAGTCAGGTCTATATTATTTTGCTAGTAGTGTAAACTTCAGTCCCCAGCTACAAATTAACCGCACCCAGAGGAATACTGCAATTCAGAGCAAAATAACAAAAGTACTGAGCAAAGTTGATCATGGCTTGTGCCTTGGTAGTTTAGTGTTTTATTAGCATTTATATCTTTCATTGAAGTCTTTCTCAAAGGCTCCTTTATAGGATCAAAAACTGTTTTGCCTGGTTTTATGAAAAAAATGCAATATATGTCTATTTTAAAAATACACAGAAGTATCAGTGCAATGATAAGAAGTCATCTACATTTGAAACACCTGGGTGAGTTCTTCCTGCATCAACACGCAAAGCTCCTTGGCTCTGGTCTGAAGAACTGTTAGGTAGCATGCATAACCCTAGATTTGGTATTTCCAAGCTGTGCCATGTTTTATTGCTTAAATGTATAAAATGTGAGAACAAGTCTAAGAGAGGTACAGAAGTATCAGTCATTCCTAATCAAATGAATCCTCCAGACCAATGCTGTTTCTGCCTGCTATTGAATGTTAAATGAAGTGAGGCACATGACTTGACTGAGAGCCGGAGATCCTGCCCTTCTAATCAGTGCCTGGGGTAAAAGTGTTTCTTGCTACTGAAGTAGACATCCAGTACCTGACAAGCCATTCATTAAAACAGAGTAGTGTGTTAATGTCTCTCCTTGTTTCAAGGTTACCATTTAAATCAAATTACAAAATCTGAAACTCTTAGGAAGATGAGTAAAGCAATTTGATCTGGAAAAAAATGGCAAGCTTAAAGAACTGCTTGCAAAAAATTTAAACCATGAGATATAAAAATAACTGCCACGTGATTAAGACAGCTGAAGTCCAAGAAACTTCAACAATGAATTTTTAATACATTTTTATTAATGTCTCCAAAATCAAACACTTCTTAGTTAATATCTGCCATTTCTGTTAAAGGGAAAACATTCTTGAGAAATCTGTAGCAAGAAAATACTAAAAAGTGACAAATATACTTCTATCATGAATTTTGAAAAGAAACTATTCCAAATAATGGATCAATCCACACAGATAGCACTCAGAATTTTGATCTTTTCACAGCAGCTTCTTCCGTGAGTCCTTGTAGTTAAAGCGTGTTTTGGTCTTGTGCATCAGAAGTAGAAGAATTTTATGCCACAATCTTTAGCCAAAATCTACATTAAATATGGTCAATTACTTTCATTCAGCATGAAAAAGAGAACAGCAAGCCAGTTTCATACAGAACAATGAAACTCACGTGCCTACAAACTGCATGGAACACAAATTGCAGCGCAGTGAGAAAACTGGACTTTAAAAATTACATTTATTTTCTCAGTACATGTGAAAATTACCTGTGATCCAACTGTGCTAAAAATCCAGTTGATGACAGCCTTAAAATGGTTATTATTTTTCAGTGCCATAAATATGCTTGATTGCAACTAATATTAACAAGGCTACTAATGTGTTTATTACTTTAATAGCAATGGTTGTTGCTGGAATGGTATTTTACACAGCTGGACAAAAATTTATTGTCAGTCTTAAGGACTTTGACTGCATAAATTATATTCTACAACTGACCTGTAAGCTGCATTTTTCTTCAGGGTTTTTTTTTTTTTTTTGGCTGACTTTGAGGAATATGTCTTCCAAGCAGCTACCTTAACTTTAACTTTTTAAAATTTATTTGTAGATAGAAAACTTCTGTTTTTCTTAGTAGGGCTATATGATCTCACCTGAGATTATTTTGACAACATTTTTCATCACTAACCCAAGTTAGTGTTCTATCTCAACAATGAAAGAGTGAAAGTTGGCTGACTATCAAAACAATTATTTGCTTGAACTAGTTTGTTTAAACATCGGTGAATATCAGGGATCTCTTTCAAAGTTTGCTCAGGCTGTGCATGCCTTTAGATATGAAACATTTTTTTTTTTCTGGAAACAAATCTCTTATACATGACAATGAATTTTGTTGTTGTTTTTTAAAAGAAAGTTTTTTATTAGTATATCCAGAATGTTCTGATGTGCATTTGAAATAACAAGGACAAAGTTTAACCAGTCTTAAAGCTTTGGACTTGTGGTGAATCCTACAATGGTACCACAAGGATATCTAGGTCTAGCACCTACTGTAGGTGTAGCAAAGAATTTCTAATCAGTATGAAGTTCAAAGGCCATTAACTCTTTCCTAGATGGCAAATAAAATTATATCCCTACAATTGTTTTTCTAAGCGTGTTTAAGTTAGTGTAAATAAGCTATAAGATAAATTAATTTTGATAAAGGCTAGAATGTGACCTAAACACTTATCCAAAATGCACACCAAAATTGTACCATATATTACTAAGTATGTGTGTATATGTAATGTCCTTTAACAGATAAGCTAAATATTTTGCCTTTTCATAAAACCATAGAAAGACACATCAAATTAGCCAATTTTGAGTTGTGTAATAGAACTGTTTACTATAGAGTCTAGACTCTTAGCCTAGCCAAAAATCTGAAACCAATTTAAAAAGCAAATAGCAGACCAAATATATCATTAGCTGGGGAAGCATTCTAGCTGTTCAACAAAGGCAAAATTAGTCTCCTAAAACTCAAAATAAAGCCATGTTAAAATAGTCGCGTTATACAGAAAACATCTATTATATGGATCATACCAAATAAACCATTATACAGTCTTAAGAGCTCCCAGTCTGCACAGCTAAATTAAGTCAGGGGTTTAAAAGTGTCAAAACCCTGTTTTGACTAGTTTAGTCAGATTCAGACATATTAAATCAGAAACAAATAGTTTTTCATACTGTTTGAAGGAAAACTTATGGTAGACCACTGTATTTCAAAGGTTTATAAAATTCAAATTATAAGATGGAAATATCAGTATTTCCACACTATTTCCTTACTGCTCTTATATATACTTTCTAAGCAATGATGTCACAAACAAGAAGAACATCAAAGGACAGTTAAATGTTCTAAAGTTAAAATAAAAATAAACAAAATCTTCCACTGAACTTGTAAAGACACATGAGAATTAATGTTGTATAAAATCTAAGTATTTTCATGTCGTGTTTCTTGTTTGTTTGTTTTCAGAGCAAGTTTATTATCTCACACACAGACCAAATTTTACAACCAATATGCATGTACATATGAAAAAGAGCAAATTCCTAAACATATGAAACATGAACACAAACAAAGCTGTGAGCGTTTTCTAAGTAAATGGAAAGTGGACAAAAAGATGACTGACTCATCAGCATAATCTTTTGATTTTTCATCAAATGTTCACTCACACTGCTTTTTCATATTCGTTTGCCCATATTCATATGTGTCATATTATCAAATGGTCAAAATTATAACAGACCAACAAAAAATGCCTTAACCCCTTCCCTCTCTATATGGACAGGATATGACAGATATGCTATAGATGGTGTGCTTCTAAGAGTGCTAAGGATTTTTTATCTTGGTGTCTCTTTGACCGTTTTCACACATGCAGGTCAGAAAATCATGCCTGTATTAAAAATTTTAATTTTTCTGCTTACTCCCCACCAAAACGAGTAGCTGAATATCTAAAGATACTTGGTCTGCACCTGCACAGCAAGTACTTGAACGGTTTCCATTTTAATGTAAGTAAATAATGAGCTTTGTAATAAAGGTCTTGGAAGGGCTAAATTGCAGCTAGATTCAGTGTGAATCAAATAACAGGGGTTCTTCAACCAGATACATAGGGAACTGGGTTTCTGCTGAGAAGATTTCACAGTCAGCATATAATCATATCTTTTTAACATACTTTTCATGCATCATAGCTGTCATAATGCATAGGGAACGAAAAAGTCCATTTGACCCACTGAGTTTCATCCTTTCCTCGTACATTATTTTCCCAAGATACATGCAACTGTTACTTGAAAGACCCTAGTGTTTTCTGCATTCACAACTTTGCCCTGTGGGGACTTCTCACATTTATTATTCAGCAACTGAAAGAAGTGTTTCTCATCACCCTGCCTGAATTTATTTTTCTTTCACTTCCTATTATGCTAGCAACTCACTCATCTGCAGCAAGATGAGCACAACAATGTCTGGCTTATATTTCAGGAAGCCATTCTATTTTCATTCTTGTTAATAGTCTATTGGCTTTTAGGTGTTGTTTTTTTTCCTTTTTTTTTTCTTGTTTTAGTTATGTCCTGTGTTATCGTCTTAGTTTGTTCCTGAATAAACTGTCAATCAACCAATTTACCTTTGTGCTCTCTGAGTCCAGCTAGCACATACAGATAACAAAGAAAAAAAAATCAAAGGAACCCCCTTCAGAAAAATTGAAACTTCCACACTAAATAATCCTCAAAAAGATGTGCAGAACTACAGTATATTCCATCTGGAGTTACATTCAGAGGGACAAACTTGCCCTTAGTTTTCCAGGCAGCTTCAATATAAAACTCTCATTCATATATTTGAGCTCAGAATGATGTTCACAATCTCTATTTCAACTCTGTGTCTTTATCTATTAAGATTTATATTGTTAACCACATTGTCTTACTATATTTTCTATTGCAAGTGACATTGTTTTAGAGCATATGTAACTTTAATATTAGTAGACCTCTTTTGCTATTGTTAATTATGTTGTGTCATGTTTTCTGTATTCAGTTCAATTCCTCAAGGCTCACAACAACTGAATGAACCCATCCCATAATCTCTAGAAAACACATAATTTTAACAAAATCTAGTGAAAACAAACTAAAAAAACCCTCAATTTCAGATTCAGGAAGATATAGTTGCGGTAAATTTCCTTTCTTTACCAATTACATGGATGGTAACATTTTTGGCTAGATAATCACACTCTGAGAGTTGCAATCAATGGCTCACTGTCCAAGTAGAGACCAGTGCTGAGTGGCATTCCTCAGGGATCAGTACTGGGACTGGTGCTATTTAATATCTCTGTAGGCAACAAGGACAGTGAGAGTCAGTGCACCGTCAGCAAGTTTGCAGATGACAAGCTGAGTGGTGGAACTTACATGCTAGAGGGAAAGGAAGCCATCAAGAGGGACCCGAACAGGCTTGAGAGGTGGGCCCATGCCAAATTCAAGATGTTTAGCAAGGCCAAATGCAAGGTCCTACACCTGAGTCAGGGCAGTCCCAAGCAGAAATAAGGGTTGAGTGGAGAATGGCTTCAGAGCAGCCCTGAAGAGAAGGATTTGAGAGTGTCGGTTGATTAGTGTGCAGTTGCAGCCCAGGTGGCCAACCATATCCTGGGTTGCATCAAGAGAAGCATGGCCAGCAGGTTGAGGGAGGTTATTCTGCCCCTCTATTCTGCTCTCATGAGATCCATCTGGAGTATTATGTCCAGTTCTGGGGCCTCCAACTTATAGAATGTTGAGCTTTGGATGGGAGGAAGGACTACAAAAACTGTTAGAGGGCTGAAGCATCTCCCTTTATGGGGAAAGGCTAAAAGAATTGGGGCTAGAGAGGAAAAGGCTCTGGGGGGACTTGATATCAGCCTTCCAGTATGTGAAGGAAGTCTATGGGAAAAGTCTTTAAATTGGAAAAGGATAGATTTAGATTGGAAATTAGGAAAAAATTCTTTACTGTGAGGGTAGTAAGACACTGGAACAGGTTGCTCAGAGGGGTTGTGCATGCCCCCTCCTTGGAATCATTCAAGACCAGGTTGGATGTGATTTTGAGCCATCTGATCTACTGGGAAGTGTCCCTGTCTATAGCAGGGGGGTTGGAACAAGGGTTTCCAAACCAAACTATTCTATGATCCTATGATTTAATATCTGGAGTATATTTTTGGTTACAAAATAATAATTTTAGAAAATTTTATTTTCTAAAAATCTACGGAAGAGAAAAATACTGCATAGAAAAATATTGTACTTTAGCAAAAATAAAAATTTCTAGAAACTTCTGTCTCATAAGGATCAGGTTAGCTGACACAATCCATATAACTTTATGCTTTAATATATGTTCAACTGAATTAGCTTAGATGCTCCACTATGATTAAATTTATTAAACAAGGACATGATACACCTAGACAGTATAAAGGATAAGGATACGCTAGCCACAACAGCCATAGTCATGGGCACAATATGAAGCCTCATTGAAGGCTGATACTATGTACTACTAAAAAAAAAATATTGACTCCAGTAATATCTGAGTAAATTTTTGCAATGCATTGGATGCCAATAAGGTGATTCCTAAAATTTGAGGCATGACTGCATGCGGAGTCCATTTACATAAGATTAAGACTTTGGGCTAGTAATGGACACTAGAAGAATGTGGTTTGTAAAAGCCTAAATTCTTTGTGATCTTCTGAGCAAAGCCTCAAAAATTGACTTGCTCTTTATTCTTTTCAAGTTAATGCAAATATTTTCTTCACTGCTGCATACTGCAAGTAACACTGGAGTCTGTGTAATTTTGTCCTTGCCGTTGCTAGATTCAGGGACAAAGAAATACATTTTTTTTAATCTGAGGCTCATTATCATACACAGGAAAAACATAAATATGCTTTGTTCTTGCTACTGCCATGTGGACAAAGATGAATGCATTTTATTTTTTTGCTAGCTTTGCTGCTGTTACCAAGCAGAGATGAATGCTATCTTATCTTTTTTTTGTTTTGCTTAACAAAATCCTGCCCCAAGATGAAGCCAAGGCCAAGGGTAGACAAATATTTCATATGGAAAAGAAAGATAAGTAAATATTCACCGCAGGGATGTTTGCTTCCACATGGAAATGTTAGTGAGAATCATATGAAGAAAACAAGTGTGTTTACATCTTTCTGATTCTCTCTTTAACATAGCTTTCTCATTAGGAGCACTGGAATCATGTTCCACTATGTGGAAACATCTCGTAAAACCTTCTGCACTGTAGCGCATTACTGCAACTGCCCTTCACTCACAAAGAGCACTTAAAAGACTGGGTGCATTATGCCGGATACAAGAACTTCATTATATTGTTGAGAAAAAGGAAAACAGTTAATATTATGTTCAAAAGAATATTATATCTTTCCTGCTGAGCTTAACAGTCCAAATGTTCACTTTTTAGGAGTCTGATCCTGCAGATTTATTCATCTAAGTTACTTAAATTGAACTATTTTTGTAAACAAAATTTCTTTCAACTGGACTAGAAGGTAAAGCTTTTATAACCTCCTCAATATGAATTGATGTGAAGATAGATTTCAATAACTGCTCACAACACAGAATGACATCTGAATTTTCTGGTATTATGGCATTTTGACCTGTGTTTTTGTTCTATTTCATGAATGAAGAGAGATGTTTACAAGGACTTACAATGTAGTCACTTTTTATCTCTGGATTTTATTATTTCACAGCTGGTACAACATCTCCAGGAAACTTTCAGTGAAAGTCAGTTTGTGCATATGTATATGTTTTCCTTTTTTTTTTTTTTTTTTTGATGTGAATATCTGTGCACACAGTTGAGTCATGTTACTCTCTTGCTGGGCTGTCTGGTGTTTAACTGAACAGACTCCAGAACTGTTCAAATGTGACCTGAGCTTTTTTTGTAATGTTCTTCAGTTATTGATCAACCCTTATCTCATATATGCCTTATCTGATAATATGCCTTTTATGTCAGGTGCATCCTCTAGACCATTAACATTCTGATTAATTTTTTTGTTTTTCTTCTCTTTGCTTGTTTCAGAAAAGAAAGGTAGAGCTTTCCAAATGCACCTGTGATTTTGTTACTATGGGTTTAAGTCACAATCTCTAAACATTCAAAAGAGTCCAGAAAATGCCTTTATAACTCTGTTATAATTCTTTAAAAACTACGTCTTTAAAATCTTATATATCTTATATGACCTTACTTGAAATTATAGTTGCTGTGTCTGAAATATCGGCCATTTAAGAACAGCTTTCATACAGCTTCGATAACTGTGGTGTTAAAATAACAAATGAATAATAAAAAACCTTAATAATTTCCTTTGTAATGTATAATGGGAAACAAGGAAAACCAAGCTGTTACAAGTCTTTATTGTCAAATATATTTTCAAAATTTCCTTTGCTCACGTAGTTATTTGAATTCTTCACACCTAAGTGCTAAGGACTCTGCATTGAAAACAGTGACTGTTGCTTATTCATTAAATAAATAAATAGATCAAGAGTACATCTGATAGCATTTATAACTACATTACAATAATCACTGGTAGCTTAACATTCATTTATACAAAGATTATGCATGTAAGTCTTTAATAGTTCAAGAAGAAACGAACTAAAAATAAGTTGAATTTCAGCAGTAATGAAATCATTACTATATTTTGATGGCACCATTTCAACTGTTATTAATGCCACATTTCCAAAAGGTCATGAAATAAATGAGACCTCTTTCGAATATGAAAACATAATAAAAAATTCTTTAAACTAAAGAATTCTTCTAACTAAAGGCATAGCTAGCTAAAGGCATGAACTAATAGTAGATGAATGTTCAGCATATTTAAATCCAGACAGAATTGTTCTATTCTGACCCATCCTACTGTTCCAAATGAGTGAATTCCCTGTGACTGTATTCTGTTTAATCTCACTTAAGCTCTGAATAGCCCTGAAGTCTCCTCATATCCTGAAATATATAGGTGGATAGTTTGCAGATCCTTAGGAGACAGAAACTGACATCCTAAGATCATCATCAGGTCTACAGAATTTTACACTAGTAGGAGACAGTGAACAAACTCTTCAGCAGTATAAACTACTCTTAACTAGCTCTGTGGGAACAAACATCATAATGGCTTGTAGTAGTAAAATATCACATGGATTTCACCAAGCGCATCTTGATTTCGTTATCAATACTTTTATGTAACTAATGAAAAATGACATCTTATTGCCAAGAACAAGGAGGAAAAACAAATATGAAGGTTTTTTATGTTGTTTTCCAGGGAACTCTGTCTTGTGGGAAAAGTTGTTTGAACTTCTAATGATCATTTTCTTCCAGAGCTATAGTGACAGCAGCATAAAAATTCATTAAAGCAGTTCTGAAAAATAAGTTTATCCAAATATATGTCCAAAAAATGCCATACTTATTTTTTTAGTCTTAGTGTTATTTTTTATGATTTTTGTTAATTATTATTTAACTTCAAACTAAACATAGAGATTTGATTGACACAAAATAAATTGTAATGGTAATATTCATTTATAAATTTCACTAAATTTTAATGTAACATCCACAGGCAAACTCTACATTTTTCTGGAAAAATGGAAAGCTTGGTCTTAGAAAGCTATGGAACAGAATTCCTTAGTTCCCATTGCTTTTCAGTGCAATTACATCTCTCATCCTTTGTAGAGTTGCTTATTACTTATGGAATCAAACCGTTGTGGCTATTCATTTCCCTCTGCTAAAGTTATTCTGAGAAATTAATATAATTTCTATGTGCTTAATTATGCACTAAATGTTTAATATATACTTGACAAATTTCAATAGGCAATGCTTGTACTTGGCAAAAGGAAGCACTAAATTATTCAGTAAAGCCTGAGGCAGGGTTCTGCTAGACAGTGGAGAATTCTAGATTTGCCTCCTATGAATATAGATATAACCTCAAAATACATCCATTACTGTTGATACAGAAAGGCAAAGAATATTAGGAGAAGGATTTAGATTCACAGATCAATGAGTACTTTAGTGTCATGGTTTTGTGATTTTTGGTTTTCGGTATTCCACATCATAACATCATGTAGTGCACTGGGAGTTAAAGTGTTAATGTTCCAATTCCAGGTACCTGTCCCTATACGTCACGGAAGTCATGGGATTTTGTCCTTCCTGGTTAGGCGGTCTCTTACTGCCTTGCGGGGGGTGATGGAATGTGCTTTCCTAGCCTTACCAAGCTTTTCAGATCTGATCAATCTTTAGAACTCATTCTCTCTCCTATTTTATTTGATTTATTAGTCTCAGTTTCAATTAGATTGTATCATATTGTGTTATCTTGCATTCCGATATCATAGTTAGTAAAATAAGTTTTCCTCCATAGGTCGTTGCCGATGTGTTTTTTTTTCCCTTCCTTGAGCCCAGCTCCCATCTCCCTACCCCTTCCTTTTCCCTTTTCCATCCCATTTTGTGGGGCCAGGGGGGCCCAGGGACTTACTGTCATGGACATAGACTGATCTAGTTAACTCCGTGACATTTAGTAAAACAAACTCTTTAATCTCAAATTCCAAACATTTGCATGGAAGATATCCTTTGCAGTCTGGCACATTTTTCGATCTTACCTGGTTATGATATACTGTTATTGGCTACAACGTGCATTGCTCACTTAGGAATTTTATTCAGCTGTCAGTCACTAGCATCTGCTGGTAGAGCTCTCATCACAGAATCACAGAATTAATCACAGAATGGCCAGGGTTGGAAGAGACCTCAAGGATCATGAATCTCCAACCCCCCTGCCACATGCAGGGCCACCAACCTCTTCATTTAATGCTAGACCAGGCTGCCCAGGGCCCCATCCAGTCTGGCCTTGAACACTGCCAAGGACGGCATCCACAGCCTCTCTGGGCAGCCTGTTCCAGTATCTCACCACTCTCTCTGTAAAGAATTTCCCCTTGACATCCAACCTAATCTCCCCTCCCTCAACTTAAAACCATTTCCCCTCATCCCCTCATATGCCTTAGAGTATGGTATTAAGCCATCTTCATGCAGCTGGGTTGTGTTCATCACCTTTGGAAAACAGATTTATTGAGAAAGAAGGTGGATAAGATGTGGGGTGATTTGGGGCACTCAAATGGAAAGACCTATTTATAGGTGGCCAAATCCTGAAGGAATCAAGTCCTGAGATCCAGGGAACATTCAACATTGAAAATAAATCCTGAAAAAGTAAGTTGATTTTATGTTATTTTAAATAAGAGGAATACACAAAATATTGCCTGATACTAATTTTCAAATAATAAGGGTTGGAAGAAAAATGACATTGCTGATTATTTTGTATGGTTTAAATAGTCATAGCCAGGGCTCCTAACAAATTGAGTATACATCTGATTTTAGATTTTAATCTTAAGAAAAGCTTGTTTCAAGTAAAGCAGTCTTTTTTGTTTAGGAATAATAACCAGCCCAAATCAAATGAAATGTGTTTCAAATTGATAAAACCCAAAAAGGATTTCAAAGTAATGAAGCTGAGCTAATCAGATTTGATCTGTAATCTGGGATGCAGATTACTAGCTTCAGTTCTTTTTCTCTCATTGAACTATTTCCAGCCTGAAAAGATCATTGAAAGAATGATAAAATCTAGGTTAAAACTAAGGAAGAAAAGGCTTTCATTCCTGAATAGCAGCTAAACCCTTTCTGGAGCATATTTCTTTCGGTCATATCTTACACTGAATGCTATCAACAAAACAATTATTTCATTCAAAGAATTTGTGTACCTTTTAAATGCAATGTATTTCACAATGACTGGGAAAAAAAAAACCAAAAAAAAACACAATAATGTTTTTTGTTAGTAGCAAAGAGGCTATTCTAACACTGATACAATGTTTTTCAATAATGTTTAGGATTAAACCTTCACCCTATACACCTCCTATCAGCTGCATGCCTGTAGTGTGTATGGCATACCTGTCAGTATGAATTTTAGGACCATCTCAAGAGACCCTAAAACAGTTAGTGATACTGTGATTTTAAATTATATATACTGTGATTTCTGAATTACATAGAAGCCAAGAGTAACTACTCCATTGCTGACTCAAGTCATCAAACTATTTTGTAATCTTGAAAAAAACATCAGAACTTGAGTCTTCCTTGTATCACTCACAACATAACAGAGTGGGAGATTCAAGTTAGAGTTATTTTATACAATGTATGTCTCTTTACATTTAGAAAGCTCCTTACCTTTAGAAATGGCTACATTTAAAGTGTAGAAACAATTTTAAGTTTTCTTAGTTCTCATGTATGCTTTGTTTGTTATTGCTTAATAGGAAGAAAATACAGGTAATAAATTTTTATGAGGTAGATGGGATTCTAAATTAATATGAACTGTTTATAAAATTCTTTCTGACTTTCTGAATTTTCGAGGTATCAAAACATTAATCCTGCATTATTGATTCAATGAGTAGGTGTAATAATTCAAAATCTATAAACCTGCATACATTCTGCCAAGTATCTTTCTCAGTGTCACAAAGATAATTCAAAACATAATGAATGAATACAAATACTCAGGAGAGAAATTTCAAACCCTTGGCTAATTCTATGAACAAATATCCAGAAATTAGGACAGCAGTTGAAGGCTGGTTTGTCCTTTTTCAAATCTACAAAAGGAAAGAACATATTCTTGTAAACATGCATGAGCAACTGTCCATACAAATGTACCTGAAACAAAAACTTATTTTTCACTACCTGGGACTCTGCTGAGATGGTCACATTCACTTCCAAATCTCCTTGTTGTTTACTGGAAGCCTTTTCATGTTGTGGAATGTGCAGTTTGCATGTTCAGTAAGCTACCGAGCTTACTGAAGGTTTTTATGCCTTTTATGCCTGAGAATAAAATAAGTGGAGAGACTGGAAAATATGTAATCTCTCTAGATGATGCAAAAGCATCAAGAAAAGTCCTTAACTTCAAGAGCCTTTGTACAGGATCACTTAAAAAAGAAATAATCATGTGTGCAAGACATCTGAAGGGAATCCAATTATTGGCAGGTAACTTTCCCTTTCTTTGTTAGCTGTGCACTTTTCAACTGGAGATATCCAACATGAGATGCAGACTCTTGCCATATTGCCTTGGCATTTTTTTGCATTGATGGAGTGTCAGTTTTGAAATCATGCCAGGCTAAAATAAGCATCCTTCTTCTCTGACCTGGAAAATCTGGCTCCCTCATCTTCATCGCCTACCTCAGCTGAGATTTATGTAGCTTTTGGCAAGCACAAATCACGTTTCTCACCCAAATACTTTAATATATATTCAAATCAATCACTTCCATATTGCGCAATGCTATTTATTTTACTAGCTTATTTTATATAAAAAAAAAAAGTTATAAAAATTAAGCTTCATATCCTTTTCCTTATTTCCTTGCTGTCTATATAAAATCTCCAGTATTCTATTTTTTTTTAAATTTTATTAGATATTAAAAATGACCTTTCTACTAGACCACATATCCTGAGATACTATAAAAGTATGACCAAGATCTCACATTCATTATTTGTGAATCTGTTTAACTAGAAATAACCTCACATATTAACAATGATTTCAGAGTCATATTTGTTTTGAACAAAGCATTGCTAAGAAATTCATTCCTGGAAATCACAAGGCAGAGCATGCTGACTGCACAAAATCATCAGCACCATATGAAGATCTGTTAGTTTTTTATATTCTGGACCACTTTATGTTCTTAGCAAGAAATCGGTTAAAATTCCTGTCTTCCATTGCTTTTTAAATCTCATTTTTTGGATGAAAGCTAATCTAACTGGTGTCTACATATTCAAGGAAGGAGGGAAGGAACAAAGAAAGGAAAAGAAGAACGAAGTCCTGCACCAGAAGAAAAACCCCAACAATGTGCTGGGGGACACTCAGCTGAAAAGCAGTTTTGTAGAAAAGGACCTATGAAAGCTGGTGGACACCAAGTTGAACGTGAGTTAGCAATGTGTCCTTGTGGCTAAGAAGGCTAATAGTGTTCTTGGCTGTTAGGCAAAGTAATGCCAGAGGGTCAAGAGAGGTAATCTTTCCACCCTACTCAGAATTGCTGAGACTATATCTGGAGTATTGTATACTAATTATTTCTGGGCTGACTATGTAGATACTCCATGCTCTGTATGCTCTGTACAGTAACCAGTTGTTACAATCATCATCAGTATTACAAGAAAATGAATCCCCTTCAGTAACAGCTGTGGAAAAGAATGGGGATTATTCTCCTAGATTTAGTCCATGTCCACACCAGCACTAGCATTTATTTCACAAAGTCTGAGAAACACAAGTGTCTGTGTACCTGCAGATGCAGGCCAATGCACAGCTTAGCATGTGGATTTATCCTGTGTGAAATGACCAGGAGAACAAGACATAATGAATAGCTGCATCAAGCTTAGAAGCATGGGGGAAGGTGAATGAAATAATTGGAAGAGAAGGAATAAAGAGAAAAATAAGAAAAGTTAAAAAATGAAAGAACTGTTTCAAATGAATTAAACAAGTACAGGCACTTGCCATTAAGCACAGGAAAAATTAGCAGGGACGTCGTTTTCCATCTGATTCCATTTATCTGACAATCAACAGTTTTATATTCATAATCCTGAACACTCATTTTAAATCCACATTAATGAGGTGAACAGACTGTTTTACCACTGCCTTTTGAACCTTGCCAAAGAGAGCTCATTTTCTCAGATCATTTACTGTCGTATCAGTTCATTGTTTCATCCAGACTGAACTGTCATATTTCTGCTTGTGTCTCACCTGCTAGTTTAAAATTATGTAGATGGACAAATTAGAGTGCTCTGACATTCCAGCTCTGAGCTTGAGGAATCTGCTCCCAATTGCCACTAACCAAAACAGTGTTTTCAAAATATTTTTTTCTGATTATTTAGTTTAATACAAAATGAAGTCATATGAGATGCTTTTCCTCATCTTTCATGCTTACTCTTATGATTTTTGTTTTTATGTGCAGATAAATACCTTTCTTGTCACCATTTTCTTTTTAAATAAATTTCAAATGAGATTTATTTTGACATTTGAATCAGAGTTATTCCAGTAGCAATAGTCATTAACGATATATACTCTTGTGCTTCATGCATACAGGGTCTGCAACTGTTGAATCTCAGACTTCTGGTCTCCAACTCAAGTTTTAAAGCATATTACAGTATGTTTTGTATGCTGACCCTAGCTAAAACCTCTGCCAGCATTTCCATAGTAAAAGCTCTTATTTCCAGAGGTTCCAATTGTACGTTCAGCTGTAAAAATGTGCACTAGACTAAAATTGGATGTACAGGGTTTCAATGTGAAAATAATACAAATTTTAAAAAAAACATTCCATTTGATTGATTTCTAAGCTATAACTTCTGTAAGAGCAGAAGTTTGTGAGATTCCTTTTTGCCATTTAATCTTAATTTTTTAAGAAATTAAAAAGCAGTTTAACTTTTTCAAAATAATTATGTGATGATTCTGCTTCTGCTTCCACGAAAAGTTTGCTCCATACCTTAGACATGGAAATCAATTTTCATGTATACAACAGAGGTGAGGATTTGTAATTGTTTACTGAGAGGAATTCAAAGACAACATGCTACCTGCACAGTTTTCCTGCAAAAGCTGGGCTGTACACTTCAAAATATAATTTCCTTTTTTTGGGAGAAGAGGGAAATTGTAATGCAGTCTGTTCTAAAATAGCTGTGGAAACCTTGCTGCTTTTACTTTATTTTGTGTGCTTTGTGAAGTTCTTTTACTTCACTTAAAATTAAAGTAGAAATAACACAAAATAATACACAAAAACCCAGTATATCTCATTTCTCCCTTCTTCTATCAGTATAGTTTTAGGAAGTATACCTACCTAGGCCCATTCTCAGCGATCCTGTTAAGTTTTTTTGCTTGTTTAAATGATGAAGTCTGACTTGGGCAATGCAAGTTTTCATCTTTAATATGGCTTTAACGTGGATTTTTCTCTCTGTCAAAGATATCTTTTAACTTTTTTAAGGCTAATGGATGGAGTTTTCCATGAAGAACTTTACATAAATTTCAGAGAATTAAGCATCTTATTTATGTTAATGTGCAGTCAGGAAATTGCAAGGTATCATTTCCACAGCCTTCATCACAGTCTGCAACTGTTCTGCAATAGCAGGACACTATTGTAAATATTGTAAACAAAGGCTTTTTGGTGCCTGCACCTCACAGCTTGCTGGATGTGCAAGAACAACAAGAAAAACTGCTGGAATATTCTGGAGTGACAAATATGTGCCTATTCAAACCATTGTGCAATGGGGAAGATTTGTTTGTTTTTTTAAATCTATGTTTGTGCATAAATATCTAGATTAATGTGTATATGTATATATATGAGAAACTGAGTATCCTGGCACTAAGTGTGCTACAATTGTGTGCTGAGTGTGTTATAGAGATTTAGAAATAAATTCTTTCTCTAGCATCAATTATTGTTACTTCTGAACATCTGTCCCATAAATATTCTTGTCAGGATAAAAAGTCTGCTTATTTGTGTGAATAATCAAGGTTAAATCAAGCACATTAAAGCAATTAAAAGGCTTTATTTTTCTGATATAGAAAACAAACAGCAAACAAAATATTTGTGTCTATAAAATTATTTCTTGCAATAAAGTGTGTCGAAATACTCTGATATGTACATAAGTTTACAGAAAGTAAAATACAGTGCACCTTACAGTGTTCAGCAGAATGCAGACAGCAAAAGCTTTTTTTAAAGCTTTTGTTCCTTCCATTAAATTTGAAACAAACAAGACAAAATCAAAATAATTAAGGACAAATTTTCTGGTTTACGTAACCTTATCATAGCCTATACCCTCTATATCAGAGTCTCAGGTAAAATAGGAAAAAATATAAAGCAAGAAAGACCACTGTGTTTTTTTTATTTTGTGTAGAGTACAAAATTGAATGGAAAATGAAAGCATGAATATTACCATTAAAGAAGTAGGTTGAAATTCCAAGTGTTTATAGGATTGCTGCTGGTTTCATTTTCTACGAGCTGAAACCTATAAAATGCTTTGCTTGATAGCACACAAAATAGCAAATTATACTAAACAGTCTAAAATACAAAGTATGTAAACAGAAAAAAAAACTAGTAATTCCAAGCTAGTAGGAGAATATTGGGTCCACAAATGAAGAGAAATACAATTTTTTATCACTTCTTAAAATTATTCTCTACTCTATTAATATTATAATGTGGAGTGTTCCTGGTTTTAGGGCTCAGCCATCCAACATGATAACAGCTATGATCCTGTTTTTTCAGGATGGGGCGAAAGTCCAGATTCCTTGCAATTAAGCATCTTATTCTCATGTCCTAAGATGCTCAGTGTGTAGGCAAGGTTCTTATTGCCTTTCTTTCAAGTGTGGAAAAGAAAGGAAAAAAAAGCAAAATAAACCAAGTCTCTTTCAGAAATTTTAACATGTAACCACATCTGGACTCATATGCATGCAGTGAGCCCCTCTCCATCAAAATCATCACTCATGATGAGGAAACTAGGCAACAGGAGATGGGAAAAGGTGGCTTTTAAACTAGGTCAGCATGGGTTTCATTAAATAGAGTGTAGCTAGCAGGTTAAGGCAAGTCAACCTTCCTCTCTACTCTACCCTGGTTGAGAGCACAGCTGGACTACTGCATCCAGTTCTGAGTTCCTCATTCAAGAAAGGCAGGGAACTTCTAGAGGGGGTCCACCATAAGATTATAAAAGGTGATGAGGGGCTTGGACCATCTATCTTCTGAGGAAAGACTAAGAGACCAGGAACCAGGACCAGCCTGGAGAAGAAAAGACTAAGGGGAGAATCTTATCAACCCTTCAGAAATATCTAAAAGGTGAGAGTCAAGTGGATGGGGCCAGGTTCTTTTCAGAGGTGCCCAGGAACAGAACAAGGGGCCATTAGCCCAAACTGGAACACAGGAAGTTCCATATAAGCACAAGGAAGAACTTCTTTACTTTGAGGGTGACAAGCTGTCCAGAGAGGCACTCAAAATGAACCTGGATGCTTTTCTATGTACCCTATTGCAGGGAATCTGCTTTGGCAGAGGGTTGGGCTGGGTTATCTCCAGTACCCACTATGATTATTTCTGAAACCATTGAAAATTGCTATGCACTCCACACCCCATGGATAAAGTAGAAGGTTGTGTCTGGGGTGTTATTTGCATTTTGATGAACAAAAAGACATCTCCTAGCAGGATAAAACTGGTCCACAGGAGAGCTGGAAATAAGAAGCAATCAATACAAGCACATGGAATTTGTTAATTATCACAGTACAAACTTAATTTCCTTAAATTACAGTGTTTTTATTATATATATATATAATATGCATGCAAGAAAATCCAGTGTCCATTTTTGATCTTTAACCTTCTATTCCCTTTGCTTTCTTTCCTTTTTCTTCTGTATGAACAAAAAAAGCCTAACAATAATGGAACAGAAAAAATTAAAAAAGGTTTTTTTTAGAAGTCTAAAAATACAAATACAATGTCCTAAATGTAAAAGAATAAAATAGAAAGGAAAAAAAATACGGCACAACCACAAAATGAAGGTAATATGTGAAAATATAAAATGTAAAAAAAATGAAAAATTGTAGAAACTGCTGAATACTTGTTGAACATCTCTAGTACTGATTAATTCATGATGACTTGTGATAAGTCAAAGATCCCAGTACACTTGCAGTTTGTTTTCCCCAAGGGTGGATGAATAATGAAGCTCTGTCTATCTCACTAAATTGGCAGATTTTATTCTTTGAATTCATCACAGAACACATTCAACATTGTTCTGAGTGTAAAGATAATAGATCTATTATTTATGTTTACAAAATCCAGCATATAGGCATCAGGTGAGAAAAACCTTTTATTTTCTTCTGAGATTGACATTCTGAGCTCCCACAATTTTTGTGATGTGCTACTACAGTATAAGCAAACAAGAACTGCGGATACTCAGGCTTGTTTTGCATACTTTATTCTGGTTTGTTGATTCTCATGCAGCTGCTCTCTTCCCCTTAGAAAACATGTGTTGAGCTGACAGTTATTTTACTTTTTTCCCTTTAGCTATCACCTGCATTTGAAGAGCCTTTGATGTCTGTATCTGCAAAAGATAACAAATCTCCTGCAAATCTGGAAGTCACAGGCTTCAGCCAGAAACTCTCTTCAGTATTCTTCTCAACCTGGAAAGAGGAATTCTCTCAGTCTTTGCTTTAATAGACAAAACAATACTATTGAATAGTTTCACCTTTAACTTTTCCCTTGTCAGCATACAAGTCCACTTGATGCTAGACATCACATCTTTAAAGGGAAAGCACTTTATCTCCTCTTACACACAACATGAAGCATTATATCTGCTCTCAGAATATTTATTATCAATATTATGATTCTTCTCAGTATGCCCACATTGAATAGTTTCTGTTGTGAATGAATGCATATGAAAAAAATTCATTTTGTACTGTTTGAATGTCTTTAGAAAAACTTCTGGAATAAAGACTACAATATAAAGATGTGCCAGTAAAAAAAAAAAAAAGATACAACTCAGAAGTTTACTGTCCTATTAAGCGTAAAAAAAAGAAAAACTACTATACTGCATAACTTTCTGTAACAGCTAATCCTGTTTGTTTGCCCTCTCTGTAGGTCATTTTTTGGAGCATGCAATACATGTAATATTAAACTACAAATATATTAGTGCATGTAAAAAACAAAAAACTATGTGCATCCTACTCAAATAAAGGCACATCTGTACTTTTACCTGAATTTTTTGGTTAAAAGTTAGGAGATTCTAAATCTAATGAAATATGGATTTAATTTCAAAAAGGAATCAATTCAACCATAATTTCTATATTAAAAGCATTTACTTTTGTCAGGTGCTGAGATTCACTGAAATTCTAATCATGAGCAAGCTTTAACAAAGTTTATTACTACTGAACACTTTTCCTAAAGTAGTAAAAAAAATATGCTATGTGCTCAATCCTCTTCTTTTTATGGCAGTCCTCTTTAACTCCAGCTTCAGAAGTACTTGTTATATTTTACTGTGCTCGAACAGGCCAAGAAATGTAGGGGCACATCAAATCATATAGTTTTATCTTCTGTATTCATTGGATGTAGAATTTTATATTCTTTTTCCTGTGTATAGAGTCCACTAAATAAATTCACTCTTCCAGAATAGTTTTTTTCTAGATTTGAAAATGTCATCCAATAGCCAATCCATTACTCACCTTGATAAAGTGTTGCAAATACAAATTGCTTTTCATAAACATTTCTCAAGAAAAAGGAACAAATCCTTAGGTTTTAATAAACAATACACTCTAACATATATGAGATAGTAAAAGTACTTCCTGCCAGTTTGTATATGAAGTGTCACAGGTCAACTGAAGAATCAATACCTTTTTGTTTATTTCTGTTAAGAAAGCTGTATAAACTACAATTGGAAATTTACATAGTGTAGAATCTGCTTTTAGATAAAATACATTAAAAAAAAAATCAAAGAAGCACCATGAATCCCTACAGAGGTTTTTCAGATTTCTATAGTTTTAACTTAAAAATATTGACAGTTATAAGCAGCTGAATTACTGGAAGCCTTTAAAAATACTTCACACTGAAAAGGCTGCAGATATCAGCAAAATACAGACAAATGGTCAAAAGAAAACAAGAAAATCTGAAAATCTGATATAATTATAAGAAAGCATTCAGAATTCACACTTAAAAAGAAAATTTTTGGA
Organism: Phasianus colchicus; assembly: GCF_987193195.1. Classification (NCBI taxonomy): domain Eukaryota; kingdom Metazoa; phylum Chordata; class Aves; order Galliformes; family Phasianidae; genus Phasianus; species Phasianus colchicus. Next base: position 43,671,509 of record NC_143439.1, read on the forward strand.
AGAGATAAAACTGAATAAAACTTAGGGACAACTTTGGCAAGAAAAGGAAGCATGATCTTGGAAGATCGTACAAAACAAATTAACACAAGATATTTTGAGCTGGCAAACAGAAACACCAATAGCAAAATACCCAGCAGCTTTGCATCATGAGGAGAGAGGAGTTCCTTTCTTTGTAGCACTTGATTATGTAGCTGCAACATGATGCGCAGTTATGAAAAACTCAGCATGATAAATTTGTCAAGAAATTGGAGGATATGATTAAATGACTAGAAGGCTTGATTTATGAGTTACAGGGCATCTAAGCAAATACACAGTGGCATGACTATTTTGTAACCACCATAGAATATTCTTAAATTTTACAAGGCAGCTGAAGAGAAACAGAGATTGATAACTGCTTAAAAGGGAGTAAAACTTCATTTGTACCACTTAAATCGATGCTGCTCTCAGAGTAAGTCATCCTACAGCAAATAGAGGAGGCAAGTTGAATCTTCACACACATAAAAAAATTGTAAATAATTGAAATTATATTAAAAATAATTAAACTTGACATCAGAATAGAAAATCCTACTGATTGTCTAAGATAATTCAAAGAGAAAAAAACAAAAACAAATCAACAACTACAACTTAAGAAACTCTACAGATTGACAAAGAATGGCTTTCCCAAAATGAAGAGCAACAGATATTTACTCTGTTTCTGTAGTATGAGGCATGTACTGGATTATTTTCTCAGATTCTCTTTTCCACTATTTCTTTGTACTGTTTGAGCAAAGATCATTTTCTCAGCCCATTACTTTGAGCTGTTCCTTTCTGTACACTCAATCTACAGTTTAACCAGTTCTTTGAAAATCTATGAAGTGTCATTTCTTTTCTTTATATCTAACTTTCACTATCACAGGCAGGCTCCTTTTACTCACCGATAGGCAATGTTCATAATCAAAGTTCTTTTATTTGCTGTCTGACTGGTCATTGTATTTCATCTGAAGTACTAGATAGAATCAAAGATGTCTATAAAATATTAATGATCTGATTGTTGAATACTTATTTTCAACAAGAATAAGGGAAACAAAAAAGTCAAATATTATGAGACCATTACATAAGAAAAAACAAGATAAACATTCATAGTACATTACACCTCTACTGTGATATTAGCTATAATTTACACAAAGTAATCTGCTTTTCTTAGATATGCAAAATGCGAATGAGACAATTTATTAGCATTCCTAACTCCTGCAGAAGTCACAGGAGTGATGCTAATGAGAAGATAAGAAATTTTTATACTATAAAATTTCATTTTGACAAACTTCCTTTGCAAAATTGAAAATATCACTTCAAATAAAGCTAAATTTTGCCTTTCATAAACACAAAAAGGAAAATATTTATAGTATTACTTACATTTTCCACACTGGGAATTTGTATGTGTGACAAATCAAGTAACTAGAACAGTAAGTGAAGTCTTGGAAGTTTTCCTGATGCTCTTATCAAAATTTAAAAGGTAAATCACTGCAGTAATTAATGCCTAAACACAGCTTTCCACAGGTCTATTTGTATCACTAATTAGTGCTATGCCAGGAGGTTCATTAGGGCTCATACTTTGTGATCTTAAAGAAATTCGTGTCATTATGTACAATTAGGTTTGATAATATAGGAATAGTCAAAGCTTCAGCAAAAAAACAATGAATAAATACACAAAATATAATAAAAACAGTACAAAAGAGAAAATCCTCATGAAGTAGCCTTTGCATCCCTTCATTCATCTGTTTGTTTTATGAGGCAAATAACTTCTCAGTACTATCATAGTCTAAAAAAGAAAGAAATGACAAGTGCATTATCTCTATATATTTTAATGATAAATCCTGAGGATTCTTAAAACTTTGAGATGTGTATAACTTTGCACAGGCAAAAACAGATAGAAATAATAGAAAGATCACTTTGTCTTTGATTGCTTGTCAATGAAAAAAGCAGCAAATATGATCCAAAGAGCAGATAGAATATATTTAGTCTTAAAAAGACAACACCAGCCCATTTTAGAAAATAAGCTGTAATGGAATTCTATAGGAAAGTTTAACACTACCATTCTAGTTTTAAACAGAAAGATATTTCAAGTGGTTTGAGTGAATTGGGATGAATATTCTGGCACATGATTTCATATCTAAACAAAAAATAAAGACAGACTTTTCAAATGCAAATTAATCTGTTTTAGCAAGAGTCCCCTTATCATCTTCCATACTTCTCATCATTTGGAATACTGAGCTCAAAATTTGTACTGCTGAATTCCCAAATTTCAGTCTTCATTTATCAAACTGCCTATGCTAGCCTTCAATCTTCTCTTTCTGTGAAAACATATATTTCTGAAACTTAGAAAGCAATGACATCTGCTATTTTCCCCAAATGAAGCATACTGAAGATAAAAAACAAAAACAGATCTTCGCTACATGTGCTTAAGAGCTCCTGTGGTAAGCTGCATGACCTCTTAGAATGGTAGCTTCCCTAATGATCATTAAAGTAACAGGTGGTATGTTGTATTTCTAAAACCCAATTTCAATAGCAAATAAAAGTTTATAAGTTTGTAGTTGGTGATAACCATCTGAAAGGATATCATCTGTGATAATAGCAGGAGTATAAATCCAGCAAGTTTTAAAATAAACTCCTCTTCCTGACTTGATTAGGGTGTGGTAATCAATGCAGCAATTTTTATTTAAGCATTACAGCTTTCTTCTTGGATCTTAAGAAGTATTTAAAGTGTGTTTTAAACAACCACTTCAAGTATTTGAGCATTTGTTTTTATTTAATGGATTTCCTATTGCCAATTCCTGGAAATGTAAGCCTTGAGTTTTGGGGTTGAACAAACAACAAAACAGTAATGATAAAGAGGAAAAAAAGAAAAACTTCATATTTAAGCAAGTATTTTCTTTTGAAGCTGCTTCTACATTACATTCTTCCATAGTAAGGTTGCTGTTTTCACCTGCAACCTTTTCAGGACTACTCAAGACATTTCTCTGGGCCCATTGCTGGAAATTCATACATGAAAACATCAGCCACAATTTAGTCAGGGCTTCTGTGGGCTGATTCTGAGGATTTTGTCTTTTTGACCTCAGGGTTTTACTACTGAAAAGTTTTGAATAGTGTACAAAATCCTGTCTAGTAAGCTTTCTCCAGGTTGACCATGCACTCAAATAGATGAATGAGTCCCTTGAACCCAGCTTAGCTCAATATCTGTAACTGCCCTGTTGCATTACATGATACCCATCCATTGAGGTGATCTCAGGAACAAATCAACCCAATGCAAACAAATACTGCTGGCCCAGGCACTTTGCATGAGACAGAAGGCTCTCAGCTGGAAGTGACTGAGAAAAATACTAGCTTTCTTCTTCCTTTTTTTGTTCTCTTATTTTTATAAGGAGAAATCAATAAGATAGCTGAAAGAACCATGCTTTTCAAGAAAAGACAGAACAGCTAGACAACTGACCTATTTTCTCCCAAAAATAAAGCAAAAAACAGAAAAAAAAAATCCAGCCCAACAACCAAAGAAAAACCAAGCCAAAGCAAACAAAACCAATAAAGAAACAAAGAAAATTTTGCTATGTTATTTTAAAACATTTGTATTCTAAACTAGCTTGTGAGATCACTAGCAAAGCAAGGTAAAAACAATTACTATAGAGCCTTAGTGATATAATCTTTACTTTGATACCTCTTAAATTGGAAAAATATACAATATTGAATTTTAAATTCTCTGCATCACTTCTCACTCTGGGCCCGATTAAGAAGTAGTAACGTCAACTGAGGAACAAAATACTTCTCAGTTTTATTAAAATGAAGTATATCAGCAAGCTGTTACTCATTACATAGAAATCAATGAAATTCCAGTAACTTGTAATTTTTGTGACTAATCCAAAGAGACAGCATTGTTACATGAGACTTCAATATCCAAATTTCCAAAAAAGGAAAAATATGTTCAAAGGCAGCACATCCATATTTTTAAAGTAACAGCTACAAAGCTAGATGCAGTCAACAAATAAATTATAATAAGAAAACAGAGCAAGTGATTTAGAGTAGGAGCTCAATCTAGATTTAGAATGTAGTAGAATATAGTTTAATGATAAGATTAGTCTCTTGTCTAAAGAGAAATCACCACAGCTGAAGATTAAGACATTCAACTTAAGGAATAAATCTGGAAGAAAAATATAACAAATCAAAAAAGCATACTAAAAGAAATCCCCTGATTATGTCATATAAAAACATCAATTTCATAATTATAAAACAACCATAGTCATTCACAAATGCACTTTAAAATACTTTCAAAAAAAATTATTTTCCATAAATTGACCCTTAACCATTTTATGCACCTTAAACATTCCTGTTACTCTATTGATGATAGTACTGTTTCTCTTTCACACATTGAAAAGTATAACTATCTGGGTGAATTACAGAAAATAAGTTCAAACTCATTTGGTGGGTGTATAATTAATGAATGTACAGATTTCATAACCACAAAATACACCAGAAAGTTTGGCTAAGCAGTTATCAAACCAAAAGAGAATAGATAAAAAATTTACCTGTATCCCAGGCTCACTATGAAACTCCAGAAAAGGGATCTCCAGGAGAGAACCTTCCCCCTAGTAGTCAGCTCTTAAATGGGTCTAGGAGAGGTGGAGCCAGGCTCCACCCCTTCCAGCAGCACAGGTGAATTGCCTTCACCTGTGCTCCCATGGCTGACTCATTGTTTGCCTCAAGTGATCAATCAGAGGTTCAGGCCATGATTGTTCCTGAACAGTGATATGACAGGCATATGATATAAAACTTCTCAAGATTTCTACAATTTTATCAAGTGTGCAGATGACCATTTCCATTAATAACTGTGGTGTCAGTTGAGCACAGATAACTCAACAACTAGTACTTGAGCCAAGAGCAGTACAGGGTTCCTACAGTATCTCTGGAAGAGGAAAATCTTTGTAATCTATGTATTGAAAGCAAGGCATAAAGCAAGTATTATAAACTCTAATCATAAATCTAAACTGATAGCGTTACTTATTTTTACCTTTTCAGGAATTTTCAAGGAAAGAACATTTCACCATCTAGTCTGTCTAGGCTTTCTTCCCTCTCTTTTGCACTCACTACCTATTAAAACTAAAATAATTGTTGTTAAAGGCATTATCATACCCTGAATGTAGCTATATCAGTCAGTATACCATATCTGAAGTTATACAATATGTTGACACCTCTGTTGCTGTGATTCATTGTGTTTAATACTTTAGGAACAGATGTTTTTCTTTCCTGTAACAGTTTTATTTTCTTATTGTTACAGTAAAATCTCTCCATTTTTTCCATTTTTATGTGATTTTCCTGGGGTGGGTGGGGACCAGAGTCTGCAGTTAAACTCTTTAAGTGAAACATTTTGGATTATTCCATTCCTCCATAAGAACCTATCTTTTTGTGTCTGATATCTCCTTTCATTTCAACTTATATTTTGTCATAAATGTCTCTTCACAGTTTGAACTGAAGGAGGTTAGAGGCAGAATATTTTTTTCAAGGAAATTCTGATAACGTTATTTAAAAGCAAAATATATGTATTTGCAAAATGAAAGCTCTGTGACTAAACATCTCGTTGAGTACATCAAAAGCAAGTAAAACCCAAAATTTCTGTGACTCTCCTTCATGTGTCTGAGTTTAAAAAGGTAGTGTTATGCTAAAACTCAAACAAGAATATTAGTATCTACTTGGACTCAATCAATCTCTGAGGTGATCATGTCTGGTGCGATGAAGCAGGGAATCACCTCAGTAGGCGAGTGGCAATTCTGGTATCTGTGAGTGAACTGTGAGAAGTTGACTGTGTCATTAGTCCTCATGAGAGCAACTCACGAAAGCAGCTGACAAGGTGTGGGCAGGCCAATAGCAGCAATGGGGCATTTAAAAGCAGCACAACCGCCCTTAATTATTGATGTCTGAGATGATCAGCTCTGTTGCAACAGTGTTCTGGGAAGTAAGTTTGCTGGGCTGACTACCAGATCTTTAAACTGGATTTAATGGGGGCAGGGACAGAGTTCTATGTCACAGAAAAGGGCCCTGGAATACTGTCACTTCAGAAAACAGTAGCCTTTGAGTTGTCACAAAAAAAAAAAAAATTGAGTGGGCTACTCTGAGAAAGTAACATTGCTGGTAGACCAGCTGAAGTGCCTCTACATCAATATATGCAGTCTGAGAAATAAGCAGGAGAGTTGGAAGCCACAGCACAATCAACATTTACATAGGTAGACAGTGATAAGTCAAGTGGAAGTGATTTTAAAGTGAAAGAGAAGAGACTTAGATTAGTTGTCAGGCAGAAATTTTTCACTGAAAGGGTGATTAGGCACTGGAACAGGTTGCCCAGAGAAGTTGTGGATGTCCTGTCCCTTTAGGTGTTCAAGGCTAGGTTGGATGGGGACCTGGGCAACCTGATCCAGTGCTTGATTTAGTGGTTGGGAACTCTGCCTAAAGTAAGGTGATTGGAACTAGATAATTCTATGAATCTGTGATTTTCACACAAACTATTCTTATGTGAACTTTTGAGTGCTGAAGTTTTCAGTGTCTGAAAAGTAAGTAGAAGACTTGGAAGACAAGTTGTCACTGTCTAAAACTGCTTGTCAGAATGTGTCCTCACAATGATGTAAATTATATTAATTATATCTCCATCTCTGTAGTGGATGCCATATTGCTTTTGTTTATTCAAAGCTTCATAGACTATCATAACAGATGTCTGAAAAACACAGACATTAAAAAAACTGCTCGTCTGAATTCACTGTCTAAAATATATACACAGAGACATCTGAAGAAACAAAACAAATAGAAACAAATTTATAGCACTCCATAATTTTTAATATTTTTCACAGCTTCAAAGAATAATAAAAGAAACAAAGCGCAACATTCAGGTACTGGGGTTCAATACATGACTCAAATGATGCCATAGAAATTATTTATGTAAGAGAATTAAAATAATAAAAATAATCTGCTATAGAAAAGGTGTGGGCTCTTTTTATCATTTCCTCTGTGTGTGTGGATAAGTGTTCAGATGTATAAAAAAAGACTTCTAATGAATATTGGGATCCTAAGTGTGACGTTCTCATGCCTTCTAAGAAAATATAAATTCTTACTGTCTTGCAAGCCGTTAGGAAGAAAATTTCACAATAATAGAATCACCAAGGTTGGAAAAGACCTCCAAGATCACCCAGTCCAACCATCCACCTATCACCAATATTTCCCCAGTAAACCACATCCTTTAGCACAACATCTAAACTTGTTCAATGTCACCTCATTGGCTTCAGCCCAGTGATTCAGATCCCTCTTAGGGCCTTCCTATCCTCAGGCAGATTGACACTTCCTCCCAACTTGGTGTCATCTGCAAATTTATTTAACAGACACTCAATCACTTCCTCCAAGTCATGAATAAAAATATTAAACAAAACAGGCCTTGGTCCTGATCCCTGAGGAACACTATTTGTGACCAGTCACCAGCAGGATTTAAGTCCACTCAGCACAACTCTGCATTGACAGCTTTTCCCTTATCCACGAGGCAGATCACTTGACCACAGAAGGAGATCAGGTTGGTTAAGCAGGACCTGCCTTTCAGGAACATATGAAACAATATTTTAAAAAATCTGAGAATGACATCACATGTAATATAGCACTTTATAAAAGGGTGTTTTCTTATGGAAAAAAAGCAGCAAGTTCAATATTTTTGATGTACTTTTATTCTTGTCTGTTTCCATTCAGCACTTAGTTTAAGGGTCTGTCAATTAAAGACAATTGTGTTTCTTCCCCCTTTTGGCTATTATTGAATGTTAAGATTTCATTGAACTGCTAAAAAGCTGGAACTTTAGTGTCAAAAATGGCTCCACTTGGAAATCTAGAAGTATACATTTCAGAGAATGTGAAATTTCCTGATTTAAATCTGGTGTAGATATACACGAGTGATGTTGTAAGCTCATACTGGTCTTTAAAATGCAAGCTATAAATATACAAATGAAATACTTTTAAGGTATTTTTGTTGAAATGATTTCTGCATTTAGCACATATTAACTTATTGTTTCAGTTGTCAAGTACTATTCTTTCCAGAATTAAAGCAGTGGCCAATTTTTCTTTTTGCATTTTTCCCTCCATTTTATCTCCCATGCTAAGTTTTTTTTTGTTTTTTTTTTTGTTTTTTTTTTTTCTGTTGTAATTGTTTCGTCTTAAAATGAAATTCTGCATTTAAATTTCTTTCAATATTTTTATTTTTAAAATAATTCTAATGAGCTGCATTTTCACTTCAGATGACTATTCATAATATGCTAAACATATATCCAGCTGGAAACAGATGGTTAAAATAAATCATATGGTGTTCATTAATGTAAACTAATAGAAAGTGTCAAGATTTTACACTATACCAAGAAGTTACATACAGACACATTCCCTTAAGGAAAATCACAAAGTCAGTAACAGTAATAGGTCAGGCTTAAATAAAATCTTCTAGTCCAAATACTCACTGAGTGTTTTACAGTGTGTACAAGTATCACACAGGAGTACTTTTCTTAGTTGTAATGCTGTCTGCTATATGTAACATCTAGTTTCTAGGCTGACTGTAGTTCATATTCATGGAATGACTGGAAGTAAAACGAATGACTCAAACTCAAAAGAAAAAAAAAAGTTAAAAAAAAAAGGTCTAGTGAAAAATAAATAAAAAGTGTTAATATTTAAGACTTACATAGAGTATTTGTTTATAGAAACCAATTTCTTACTTATTTTTTTGCATCTTACTCCTTGTCTCATTCTGATTATCAGAGCAAGAGGATGCTTTTTTAATATATGTACACCCAACATGACATTAAGAAACAACGGTTCAAATATTTATTACAAATCCTAATTAATTAGAGAGATGTGAAGGGGAGGCCACAACAATTACAAATTAGGGTGATGAGGAAGGGAAGGGGGTGATAAGAAAGGAGCAAGAATTATGTAAAGCAGGGATAATCATCACCAAGATCCAACAGCTTCCTGTTGTACATCATTCTGATGGTCCAAGGCCAATACAGGAGCAAAAGTGCAGGATAGAGCAGCAGGAGAGTGGCCAGCATTAGGCAGAAAGCAGGTACAGCAACAGAGCAGGCCCAGAAGAGTCCTGTCAGGCAGGCAGATATCACGTCATGAGGCATCTGATATCAGACATCTACCTTCTTGGTTGTAGGTCCCTTTTTTATCCTTTTTCTGCCAACATGGCATTCCTGGGCACTTAGGTAAAAGTCATGTGCAGCACTCCCGAGGTGGATATCTCCCTTGAGATGTGCCCACACAAAAGACTGCTCTTGGCCATTATGCTACTGCTTATCTCATTGCCCCTGGCCTTCAAACCTTCAGAAAAAAGATTTTTTCAACTCTGACCAGGGCTTGCATGGACTGGTCCACCTGTGTTCCTCAGCAAGCTTTGAGACAAAGGTGCAAAAGGAATAATCACTTACTCTCACACTCTATAGATTTACTTCAAAAGTTTTAAAAGAAAAAAAAAAGGCATGAGTCTTCTTTTCTCAAATATACAGGGAATAGTTTTTCCACATAGCAAAAAAAGAAAAAGGATTAAAGATGATACAACTGCAGAAGGCAGAGAAACATGCAGTTAATTTAAAAGAATTAATGGATTAAATATATGTACGTGCTTTACGAGATCAGGGCCTGTTGCACTCAGCACTAAAGAAAATCACTTGTTTTGCAAGCTTTTTGTTCTTACTCAGGTTTTCATCACAGTTGAACTGTTGTATCACAGCTCAGAGTAGTGGCACTGGAAGTTCACTGGTCCTATTTCAATTTCATCTTCCTTCTTTTTAAACATCTGCTTGCTTCCATACTTTCTGTATTCCTCTATTCCTCCCTGTTGTTCTCCTTGTTTGTCCTCTCAGTTCCATAATGTCTTCTGCCTACTTGATGTTAATTTAAAGGGATTAAAAAAAAAAAACAAACCAAGAAAACTAAGGCAAAACCTTCTTTCCTTTCTCCGGAGAAAAAAAAAAATGAATGATATGGTTAAAAGTAAATCATTCTGAAATATCAAAAGTTTAGAGAATGACTGTTTGAAAATGTCACATCATGACAACTGTAAAAATTAAATACAATTCATATACTTGAATGTAGAACTGTATATAAATTATATATAACATAAGCTTTTATTTTCTGTTAATCTAATAATGGCTAAAACATTTTCATGTTTTAAATGAGAAATGTTTTTTTTTTTTGTTTCAGAGTATTATACTAGTCTTATTTCTATCCTGCTGGCATAATCTCTCATTTGTAACATTGGATTTGCAATTATGAAAGTGCTAAATGCATGTAGAGAGAAGAAACATCTCTTAGGGTGAGAAAATACAGAAAGGAGAAAAAACAGCAATAATGGTCTTGGAAAATAAATTAAATAATGGAGGATTGTACTCCACGGCAGTATAAATATGTCTTGAACTACAAGACTAATTGGAGGTCTCAATTAGAAAGCAGTAGCTCTTTCTCAAAAAGACAAATTGTTGCATCTATATTTGAGGATGCAATTTCACACCAGAAGTCAGAATGAATCCAATTATGGCTAAGCCTAACTAGCCCTACCACCAAATGAAGAGCTACTATTGTCTAACTGTTCTCTCCTGTGTTACCTTCCTACTCAAGCATGCAGATGGGCAGATAATCCTTGGGAAGGGACACTGTACAGCACTTACCTGCTCAGAGAAGAGAGCAACAGAGGAGGAATTTCCCACCTGGGAAGATAAGAAGGAATAAGTGGAAGATTGTTTGGGCAAGACTCATTCTCTCAGCCAACACCTGGGTCTGGTACATTCAAATCTGTCTCAAAAAATGGTGTTTAATATAAGAAATATTCCAAAAGTAATGGCTCCTATTTTATTATGTTGGCTCACAATGTTGGAGGTGGATGTTGGACCTATCTGGCAGTAGAGGCTGTAGCTTCTTGCCAATTGTCTCGCTCTGATTTATAGGAGGGAGAGGAGGTTCTTTTAATATCTATATCCCCGGCGTGAGATTAAGAAACAACGGTTCAAATGTTGGTCCGACCAGTTTATTACAGGTGTTAATTAGGGAGATGGTGAAGGGGAGGACAGACGCTATTATGAATTAGGGTAATGGGGAAGGGAAGGAGGGCGATAGAAAAGGTAAGAAAGAAGAAGCAAGGAGTCTTTATAGGAAGCAAGAGGGACATAGTCACCACCATGGAGCCAGCGAGGTTCGTAGTTCAGCCTTTGATCTTCAATAGTGGTGGGTCATCAGGTATTGTTGTTCTGTTGACAACGATGATGGCAGCGACCATGGTGATGATGGCTCCTTTTCAATGCTTTCAAAGTGGTCGAGTCAGCTGTCTTTGGAGTGACAGCTCAAATCCCAAGTGGTTGAGTCAGCTCTCCTTGGAGTGGCAGCTTCTGGCTCTGGGATCTTAGCGGAAACTCCTTTGTTCCTATCTTCCTGGCCTTGCCAGCAGATAAGAGGGAGCAGGGAGGCGCCAACTTGTATCTTGCCTTCACAGGATACAATGGCATCATCCCCCAGTTTCCCATACCAAGCTGGAGTTATTTAGTCACAGGCCAGATCTTCCGCCAGTAAACACTCCTGAGCACTATCTTCTGGAGGCAAACAGCTAAAATTGTCCACACAGCAACACCCATCACTCATCTCCTAGACAAGTCAGTCTTATCACAAGATATATCTCAGAAAGCAAACTTTGAGCCAAAAAAAAAACAAAGAAGGATTCTCACACCAATGTTCTGTTATATTTTGTTTCTGTGAGACAGATGATAGCAGGGAGGTGTCTGACAACATGGAGACTGACAAGGAAAGGTGTGTCATTGAATTCCTCCATACAGAACGATCTGCACCCATTGATATTCATTGACACTTGCTGGATGTTTATGAAAACGAAACAGCAGATGTGAGCCTGGTGAGATGGTGCATTTCAGAAACAGCACTGTCTTAGCAGCTGTGAAACTGGCTCACTTCTGCTGGTGAAGATTTTTACAAGCACAGCAGGCAGGCTCTTGTTCATTGCTGGCAAAAATGCATAACTAACAGTGGTGACAGTTGAAAAATAGTATTTTGTAGCTGATTATTTGACCTCTCAAATAGTGCTATTTTGTATTTTGTATCTGTTGTAATTTCAGTGGAAATAAATAGGAGGCATTACATTTGGAATGGCCTACATATGTAGGCCATCAGCATATGTTGATGGTAAGAGGAAAATAAAACCAAGCAAAACAAACATATGCTTCAGGTGTAATGCATGAAAATTCTGGGCCTTGTTTATTAGGTTTAAAGTGGGATTTATTTATTCAATTTAGCTAACAAGTAAAAATCTGTACTTTTCTGATATCAGGATTGGTATTAGAAACTGAAGCATAAAGAGTTCGAGTGCAGGTTCAAACTAAGACTTTTTCAAGGATATGAAGAGACACATTTTGATTCTGGACTTGTCAGTTGCTTCTCAAAATGCAAAATATGGCAGGACTTCTCAGTAGCAGGCCTGATTTCAGTTCTATTTAAGCACCTTATTTATCTAATAGCAATCAGTGAATTTATTTCTGTTCATTTTAAGCATAAATTTAGAAATTGTCATAACTAGCAGTACTGTTACAAGTCATGAATTAATGCCGATTTTACCATTGTTTTCCCGTAATATGCATCAGATTTATCAAATTTCTTAGGCCCTACATTTTAATCTCATGTACATTGAAGATGATAAGCTGTTCCAGTAAGCATCTTTTTCAATGATATGGAATGATATGTTTACCTTTGGTAAATAGCTTTTGAATTAGAAAAATCTAGATTAAGAAAAAAATATATTTCCTGTGTCTGTGATTGATATTTTCAGTCATAAAACATTTACTGTAAATCATGTGCCTAGAGGAATTTGATTTACCAGTTTTTTACATCATATCTGCATCTACTGAGGAATAGTCTGGTTCTTCAAATTCTTTTATGTATCACATTGAACTCATTTCAAAGCAATTCAAAAGACAGTGCAACAAATAAAAGGAAAGCATGACAGTGAATAGGTACTGATAGATAGAAAGTTAAAGGGAAAACTTTTCAAAGGAACTCTAAAGCTAACAGACATCCCTTACTTTCATGGACTTCTACCACTGAAATACAATTTCTTAGGGGGGAACTAAATTTTCATTTTGTAATTATTTTTCATATAAAGAAAAGCATGGAAAAAATGTAAGTACTGATTCAATTTGAAAATATAGCTAAAGGAAACTTAATTTAGTATGTATATAGCTCCACTGTTGAGACAGATGATACCATTATTAATGATATTTGGCAGTAGCAAACAGCTTTGCATGGATCTATTTTGGTTTGTAACTTTTTATTCAATAAAATATCTTGGAAATGTCTTCATTCACTCAGTGTTCATTATTTTCATGCATTCTGCTTGAACTGCAAGTACTTGACGAGAAGACTGATACATTGTCTAGAAAGTCTCAGGGTAACTCTTTGCTTTGCTAAATCTTAAATTATAGCTCTTCTTGTTTCTAATCTTCTCAATATATACTCTTCAAATTAAAAAACAAATTAAAGTAAATACATAAAATAGTGAGCCTTCTCCTACTAGTTCAATATATCATACTAGGACCATTATTTGTGTTTGATTTTTTTTTATATTAGCCCGGAGATCCTTTTTACGTGTAGTCCAATGGAGCTATAACTCTGCACATTTATACCACTCAAAAAAACTACTCATTTTCCTTACCTATTTATTTACATCTCCAGTGCACAACTGCCATCAGCTATATACAAATTATCCACAGCAGAGTAGAAAAATGTGAACATAAAATATTTCCCATCAAAGAATAATTACCGATCTTTTCAGGACACTTCTCAAAACAAAAAAGCATTCCTTTGAAGATTTAAAATCATTAAGGTGCTACTGATTTAAGAAAATTTGTAGACATAGAAGACTTTTAAAATTAACTAGGTAATTTTAATATTACATAATGCTGTGCAACTTAATATGCATGACTGTGTACACACATGCATTTACACACATGCATACATTTAGAACTCATTTATTTTCATAGTCATTACCAATATCAAGTGTTCCTCTTGGTTCATAATTTTTTTCATAAGAAAAATTAACTGCAACAGCATCTTTTCTCAGCTAGAAGTTTAACCAGTGTTAATTCTCACTGTGTGCACTGTAATCCAATTAAAAAAAAAAAAAAATAGACTTCTACCCGTGTCACAGGAAAATTTTTAGATGTTCCTAGTAACTTCCTTTTTCTAACCTGACATAGCAGAGAATAGCATTTTCTGAGGATTTTCTAAAAGACTGACCTGCTCCCCTTTCCCCCCCTCAGTTACTGTGGATAAGCAGCAGATTACAAGTTGGACAGCTTATTAAGACTCTCTCTAATCCTATGGGTTTTCAAAAAGCTTGGGGGTTAGCTATAATTGGGTTTGTGTTGAACTTGACCAGAACATTATACAAATACTTCCAATGCTCAAAAAGGGAGACTAGCTGCATTTACTTACAAACACAAACAAAATCCAGCAAGAACAAAACCATCTGTTTTTCCCTTTGTTCATTAAATACACCTAAAGCATGTTTGATGCTGTTCCACTCATTTTAATAGTCACAGTAGCGATGAATTTGAAAAAGTAACTCTGCCTCAGAAAAACTAAACATTCTTGAACATTGCCTTTTGTGTGCATTATTTTTTATCATATGCTTTCCATGTGAAATAAATTTCAAGAGATTGAAAAAAGAATAGAGACAAAGGAAAAGAAAATAGTTTCAAAAAATAGTATAGTTTTGAGAATTAAGCAATTTTGTTTTGCATATTTAATTTCTCAAGTAAGCAATTGTTCACAGTCAACAAATGTTTACAATTTTTAAGTGATGTAGTCAGGAACAGATACCACCAAATCCCTGTCACCCTTATAGTAATCACATCTGAAAACATCCTTCCTTTTTGAGGGAGTAGCTGACAATGAGTAAAAATATTTTAAGTATTTTCAAAATATTCAGAATTCATAGGATAGAATTACTACACTTTTTGATGTCTTAGGGGAAAAATTATAACCATTACAAAGACAATTTACCCACTGAGAAAGAATTTATCTTCCAGTTTTCTCTTTTCATCAGAATGAATGAGGTGGAATAGCATATAGATTTATTGACTCTGAACACTAGAAACAGTAAAACTTGTTTTTTCTTTCAGCAAGAAATTACTCAGAAGTTTTTCTTTTCTTTTGAAACCTTTTCGACATATATATAAATACTTTAGAATGAAATACTTTTGATTAGCCAGAAGAAATAATTATTTAAAGAAAAAATGTAACACTAGTTTTCATTTAACTCTTCTTTGTTTCCTATCTCTTATTTATAACTCATTGTTTGTGTATATATACA
Organism: Phasianus colchicus; assembly: GCF_987193195.1. Lineage (NCBI taxonomy): Eukaryota > Metazoa > Chordata > Aves > Galliformes > Phasianidae > Phasianus > Phasianus colchicus. Next base: position 43,686,912 of record NC_143439.1, read on the forward strand.
TATATGTATACATACGTACATATATATTCATGTATATATTGATTAATGTGAACTAAATCAAATATATGTGTTCCAATGAAGGAGAAAGATACTTAAAAGAAAAGGCTTTCAGAGCAAACAAGAGTAGTTTTTAGAAATTCTCTTAGCTTTAATCAAAAGAAAATTGGAAGTTGTTAATAGCTTTCAATGTCATTTTTTTTTCCTTTTTTGTTTATTTCTTTGTTTTATTCTTTTTCCTCTATTTTCTGACCTATGAAATAAATCAGAGAAAGAAGCATATCTAGAAGCCATGATTTTGTACTGCTTAGTGAGAAGGATGCTGCAATTCAATGCCATACAGTTAGCCAGGTGAGATGTTAGATCAGATTCTGGGAAAAAAATACTTCAGAGGCAGTTTTTTGAACAGATTACTGTAAAATGAATTTATGTCCCAGTTATCAATCTTTTTCAGGAAAATTGCTTGATGGCAGGTTATACAGTTCATGTACAGAAGTTTTTATGCTTATGAATATATGTGTTCACAACATCATAGAAGCAATATATTCTGGTTGAGATGAAAGGAATATTCTCATTCTTGTAAAACTGCCTTTCTAGCTCTAAATCTATAAAATCTATGACAGAAGTAGAGAGATTTGGTACATATTGGTACACACTGACAGTTAAAGACTAAATAATATATTTCACAGAATCAAATAATGGTTGAGGTTGTAAAGGACTTCTGGACATCATCTAGTCCAATCTTTCTGCTCAAGCAGGATCCCCTAGAGCACTTTACCCAAGACTGTGTCCAGATGGAAATTGAGTATCTCCAAGGAAGGAGATTCCACAGCTTATCTGGGAGAAGTACCAGTATTCAGTCATCCTCACAGTAAAGAAATTTTTAATGTTTGTATGAAATATCCAGTGTTTCAGTTTGTGCCCATTGCCTCTACCATTGCTGTGATAGACATAATTAGTTTTGGTTTATTTTTGTAAATAAGTAAATAAATGTTTGTTGAAAAAAATGTCATTTTTACTCAATAGCTTGTTGATCTGATTGATTTGATTTCGGATGGTTTTATGCTCTCACAATAGCCTGTGGTTCTTAACAACTGATATGATAAAAAATTTCAGTCAGAAGAAATGAACAGAAAGCAGCAGATGAACATCTGGTGACAGGGATATGTTACCTAGCAAGCATTTTTTTCATGTATATTTTTTTCCCTGGTGTAATCAGTCCCATAGGGACCACTGAGACCCTGCTAAATCAATCACAAAGGGCATGTATGAACTGAAAACAGTTTCATGTTGTTGTGACATTTATGTCCCATTTATTTAATTTGCATGGAGGCAGTACCACAGAACCATGAAAACTTTAAAGTAATTTGAATTCCTTAGAAGATTTTGTTTTAGCTGCAGCTAAGTAAATTAAGAAAGATTTATTTAGCAAACTGCAGATATTATCTTGGGCTTTATTCTTGCCATTGTAATAAATTACACTGTTAAGGAAGAACTGTAAAAGGTCACTTTTTGTTGTCATCATTTTGTTTTACAGTGATAAATGCAAATGTTGACACAGATTACATGTACAGAATGTACTCAAATGAGACATGATTGCTAATAAATGACTTAATGGTTATATAAATCTTTAAAATTTTTGGCCTTCAATGCTTAGCTACATTTATGCAAACAGAGATCACCAGTGATAGATCAGAACTGGTTTGTGTGTGACTATGACTATGGCTTTATATTATTTAATGCACTGTCTTTTGTAATACTTTGACTCACCCCTCACTGTAGTGAATAGATGTGGTTGTCATGTCATGGCGTTTAAATGACTAATCACAGAATCACAGCCTATAATGTAAAGACCTATAATGTAATGACCTAAGCCTATAATGTAAAGACCTATTTTTTATTTTTTTTTTTTCCTGAAAGGAGTACCAAAAAACTTATTTACTAAGCTTCTTAACATTCCATTGACTTTATCACTATGGAGACTGAAAGGCAGGCAAAATTAATTTTCTTCAACAGTTTTGATCAAGGGAGAGGAAAATGCTTCCTTCTGTTCAACTGCTTGAGGCTTACTTCTTGGATACAAAAAAAATGATGTTGGTATAAACTGTCTTAGGCTTATAAACTCATCCAGCTGGCATCCAGAGGCTATAAATGTCAAGATGCCACTCAACATGATGAACTTAATAAGCAGATACCAGGAATGATATTAGCTGTAATATTGTCAATGAATGCAGGCTGTTATGAAAGTTTCTGTAGACCTGCATTCAAAAAGCTCTAACTGCAATCATAAACCAGTGAAAATGATAGCCGTTGACCCTAAAAGATTTGTGTTTATTAGCACTGTTAAGTAGTTACATCTTGTATAACTGCATTACTATTTATGCACATCAGAGGGAGAACCAGGTCTTATATGTTTAAAATGAATGGTAAAAATTCTTTCATATGCAGAGGACAACAATCTATTGTAAGAAACTACGTAGTAATGAAGATTAGAGTTGGTCCCCACAGAACTGCGTTCTACTCCTTGTAAAAGTAACATTTAAAACCTCAACTTTAATGTATGTATAATTATAACTGTTTGAATTAATTTTATTTGCAATTAAATATTTACTAGTTGGTGAGAAGTGTATAGGTCACATTCAGGTAACCTTCATTTCTTGCTTTCAGTTTTTCTTCTTCTGCTCTTAGATCCTAGCTTCTTTTTGAATATAACTACATTTTGGCACACTAAGCACCAACAAACTGCACTGAGGCAGAAACTACACAGTCCAATTCTTCTGTGGTGTACTGTAGACCGCTGCAGATTTTACATCCATCAGAACAGTTCACCTCAGTTCATCAACTGAGAGCTGAGAATCTATGTGCAAATTCACATTCAGTCTTGCTGCTTTAGAGACTTTAGATGCCCAGAGGGTATCTAGATAACTGCAAAAAAAATAAAAATAAAAAAAGTGTAATACGAAGCTACTTTTATATTCTGAATGAAAAATGTCATCTTTCTGTCTTGATGGCTGAATGTTATCCAGCCAACCAAAACTATGTGCTCATTCACTGTCTTTGCTATTAGATTATCACTGCCACTATGCCTCTGAAAAGCACTACACACACCTTTCATTTTCTCTATTCCTGAATAAACACACTTCTGATAACTGAAATCCCTGCTGTTCCACTAACAGTACATTTGAAAAGATGAGAAAAGCAAAGCATCACACTTGAATAAGAAGTGCCTCAGCTACACCATCACACAGCAATCAGAGCCATTTCTATATAGAATTGGATTATGCAATTTGCAAAGTGTATTTTAAGTATAATTAGCAAATATAGTGACAGAATAGCAAACCTCTCTTTTAAAGACCAATAGCTGATTATATGTGTTTAATTATACAACAATTGTTTTATGTCTCGGTTTTTTTTTTGTTGTTGTTGTTTGTTTTTAATTACTTCCCTGTTTTGGATTTCCAATGCAAATATATGTTTGAGGACAGTAGACAGCAAACAGATTTGTTACATTAAATGAGAACCAAGCTGGCTATCTGATTAACACACACCACATGAAACAAAAAACAAAACAAAACAAATCAGTACAGGATAAGCCAAGGAAACCATTAGTAATCTAATGAATTGAGAACAAATTAATTTATATTACAAGCATTTATAAATTATAAGCTTTTTTTTTTTTTTTTTTGATATGTTAATAGATAGGAGACCTTCAGAAGTCTATTTTATCCTCAACAGACCTGTATTTCTGTGAAATGACCCCAGTATCATCAGACTGGCATTGGCTAATGGAAAAAGATTCACATCTACCTCCACTGATAAGCTGTTGACAAAAATTATCAACATAAATTCAGCGTGCCCAAGTAACTTGCAGTCAGTTTGGCTTTCTTTTTGGAAGACATACTTCTTTTTGACAGAATTTAACCAAATGTAAGGGCAAGTTGGTGAAATGTAATAAGCAGAGATACACAGGTAGTTCAGCTATATGATCTAATGGTCCCTTCTGATTTCAGATTCTGTAAAATTCTATTAATCTTTTATACCAAAAGCTAGTACAAATGCAACCATTAGATCAAGATTTATTTCCAACAGACCACCATGGGGGAATTATAAAATTTATTTGGGATGATCTTTCAATTCTGAAGTTCAATTTGTCCACTATGTCATGTCTTTTAACCTCCAGACACATCTTTCTTAGTCCAAAGAGGGGGAATTTCAGGAGGCAGGGGCAGATGAAGGCAAAGATGCAAACACTACAGATGTTTTCAATAAACAATAAATTAGCAATAAGACAGGTAACCAGTATCAACTCAGGTGCTTTTCTTAATATTATAGCAAGACAAATCTATCACACTCAGGCATTACCAGGCTGAAAGGAAGTATCAGTGAGTAAGATGCATTTGATGTAAGCAATGTGCCTATATTGTGCCAATGGGTCTGTAAATGTTCCATAAAGGTATACTCTGTACAAACACAATTGTTCCATGTGTCTGGAAATGTAAAAAAAAATAGCATCACCTTTTTGGCTTAATTGAACTTGAGTTAATTTATTAAAAGCTTCTGTCTGCCAAATAGACTTATGTTAGTAATCTTAGATTCTAATTAGTTGGACATACTGCCAATAACATACATACACTGAGGAAGATAGTAGCAAATTCATTAGTCTGTTGCCATACGCAGGGATGATCAGATATGGTATTAGGGCTCACTATATTATTTCTAAAACTTTTTTTTTTTTTTTTTTGAGGATCTGTATTGAATGTTATAGTTTGAGCAGAGCTGACAAAGTAAATTTAATTTTAATAGGTAACTGAACTTTTGTTTTGTGGGGATTATTTTTCTCTCATCTTCCCATTTGGCTTTTTACAAGTTTTTGTGAAGCATTAACTTAGTAAGTCAGTAACTATGAAATAATAGAATTTATATAAGGATGCCATCCAGAAGGACCTGGATAGACTCGAGTGGTGTGCCCGTGTCAACTTCATGAAGTTCAACAGGGCTGAGTGCAAGGTCCTGCACTGGGGTCAGGGTAATACCAAGCTGGCAATACATGCTTATAGCCCGAAAGGCCAACTGTATCCTGTGTCAAGAGAAGCATGATCAGCAGGCCAAGAGAGGTGATTCTGCCCCTCAATTCCACTCTCGTGAAACCCTACCTGGAGTATTGCACACAGTTCTGGAGCCCCCAGTACAAGAAGTACATCAAACTGTTGGAGCAGGTCCAGAGGTAGGACCACAAAGACAATCAGAGGGCTAGAGCACTACCTTTACAGGGACAGCCTTAGAGAATTGGGACTCTTCAGCCTGGAGAAGAGAAAGCTCTGGGGGGACCTTGTAGTGGTCTTCCAGTAACTGAAGGAGGGCTACAGGAAAGCTGTGGAGAGACTTTTTAGAGAAAAAGTGAAATCAAAAGGGGAAATGGCTTTAAACTGGAGGTGGGTAGATTAGACTAGATATTAGGAAGAAATTCCTAAAGTGGTGAGACATTGGAACAGGTTGCCGAGTGAGGCTGTGGATGCCCCTCCCATGGAAGCATTCAAATCCAGGCTGGATGTGGCTTTGAGCAGCCTGGACTAGATGGAGGTTTCCCTGCTTATAGCAGGGGGTTGGAACTAGATGATCATAAATGTCCCTTCCCATCCAACCCATTCTATGATTCCACTATATCTGTGAGCAATGCATTCCATATTGCATGATATTCACACTACTTGCAGCACTGAATATTTACTTCAGAGTAGATTTGTATTCATGAAGCAACAACATATTTTTCTCTCTACTGGAGAAACTTTATGTTGCAAAATACACTTTTCTATTCAGTTGGGGGAAGGGATTACTACTCTTGTAGAAGCAAGGGGAACAGTATAAAGAGATGGGATGCTGTATTATGATCAAAAACCCAACTTTCTACTCAGTAGAACAGTTCTAGTTCACAGGAGAGTCCACATAGATGTCAGAGTAAGCTACTACATCTGGTTAACCAAAATAGCCATTATAAAATAAGAATTGCCACTGCACAATCATCTATGTCTGGTAAGGTAACAGGAAGGAGAAAATTACTCCAGGGTTTTCTGGATTTATGTGTTTGACTTCCAGCAGTCAGTTAAAAAAAGCTACACTATCTTATGTGTTAGAGAGGGGATTAGTTCTTCCTTTACTTCTCTAAATCATAGTCTCACTATGTTGCTGTTACTTCTAGCTGCACCACTTTATCTATTCAACAACTGAAGTGACTCAGCTCAAGATTTCTATCATTTAGGGAGTTTTAGGGGGAAAATCAGCAGTAAACTCTCAGACTGGTGATGAGTTTGCCTCATTTCTCATTCCTAAATATAACAACAGGTGGAAATAGTAAACCCTCCAAAGTTTTTAAAGTGAAAGCTAGGCAACCTCAATTCTTTATGCCCTTGGTGAGGACCACAGCTCTGGATATGGTAATAATTGCAGGAGTGCTAGTTTTGCCAGCAGCCATGTAAGAAAAATCATTAAGGAAACAACTTCAGTATAAGTCAAAACGAGGCAGTATGTCTTAACTACATTAAACAACTTCTGCTTTATCTACATGCATGCCATTTATTAAATTTTCAGAATTTCTGATACAGCTTGTATTACAGCAAATTATATTTGACATAAAAGAAAGCTCATATATCTAGAAAATAACATTACATGGACAAAATTTTTCCTAGATTTTTATTCTGTGTGCAAGGCTACTTGCATGTTCTTACTGGGATAAAGCAAGATATATTTGCTTTTAGATTCTCCTTGCTTTTATTCAGGTGAGAAATGTGGATAGGTAGCATAGTCATCCTAAGATCGTGTTTCCGAATTTGATTTCACAAATAAGGATAAATGAATCATCAACAAATACTCCTAAATCATTCCCAAAAGACTATGACTTTGTTTATTTATGACTTAGCTGTGAAGCTCTTGTTTACCTTGCTGATCTTTCTTGTCTGTGTTCTATTTATATTAATATTTTTTTCTGTGAGAACTTCAGAAACCTCTTATACCTCTGCATTCTAATCTTTATCTCTGCCTACATCTCTCATTTATCTCTTTCTGTTCCTTAGAGTCTTTCCAAATTCCATTCATCCCTTCCATTCCCCTTTTCATTCTTTGCTTGTTTCCATCACATTGACCATTATATCTGGCAGTACCATGCTGTGCAAGAAACTCTTTCAAGAAAGTTTATTTCTTAGCACAGATACTGGACTGACTGTGAAATCGTTTCCAGAAAGGGAATTCATCTCCATTTGTAACACACAAGGCGCATACAACTATATACCAGGTATTTGAAAGGATCCTGGAACTGACATGAAACGGATCATGTCATTGCCATGAAACCGATTTTGAAAGCAATGCCATCAAAGATGGCACTCTCATGATTTGTCTTTGAGGATGGGCACCTGTGTAGATGTACTGATCATTCCTGAACTACTACTGGTATATCCTCAAATGTACTATACTGTAATGAATTCTGTTTGCTAGCTTGCTTCACTTTATGCTCCCTCACTGAAAGTCCCTGGAGTCTTTGTTTACAAGCAAAATATCAGAAGTGGATCACTGCATTAATTCTCTGCTGAATTTATGAAAGTTGAACTTGAATATCAAAATATCTAACAATTGATTTTCTCTGTGTTGCATATGAGAGATTCATAACAATATTTCTATATGTTTACATGCATGCATGCATTTATAGATAAATATACATGTATATTTACCTGCCCTTCAAAAAGTTAGCATATCAATCTGATGCCAAAGTCCAAGATGATTTGTATACACTAACACACCTTACAGTCAGAAATCAGGATATATGCATCTTTAGAAAGAATCTACACTGTAAGGTACTTCCCTATTTTTTGTAATACTTTTGTATTCTTTTATTGTAACACTTAAAGTTCAGTTAAATCAAGAACTTACCGTAAATTCTTTAACATTTATTATTTAAATAAGATTAATCACATAGTTACATTTTATGAACTCAAAATGAATCATATTTCATCAAACAAGGCAACTACATCTAATACCATTTAACAAAATGGTTCAGCAGTGCAGTTTTCTTTGTGGATATGTGAAATAGAAATAACATATTTCCTAACAAGTAATAACTTCTGCTTACACAAACAGTATTTATCATATTCTTTGATCTCATTATGTATACTGGCATTGATATGAATGAGCAGGATGTGAGTAAATCCTATGAATTCTGCTTCAGTGTTCCTTCATAACACTGAGTACTTATAAATGTTACAGAAGTGAACCATGAACACAGATTCTGCCATTGAAGCATGCAGTACTTCTCTATTCCTATAAATAGTACTTCCTATTCCTACAAAAATGGAGGTATCATATTCTGATGTGTGCATTAGATCACATACTGTGTACTGCATCCAGCTACAGCCTCCCCTCATACAGAAAGTTATCAATAAAAGGAGTGAGTCTAGGAAATGGCCATGAAGCCAAGTAGCATCTTGAGTCACTCAGAGCAGGGCCTGCAGGTCTGGTGCATGTTTGAACTGGAAAGGGGATGGCTTTATGGAGGAACCTAACAGCAGCTGTCCAGTACCTACAGGGTATTGAGAAGACTAATTCAAGCTCTTCAGAGAGACGCATGGTGTCAGGAATACTGTTTTTCACTTCATAAATCTATTATTCCTGTTTTTAGTCATATTTTAAGAAATGAAAAGGAAAGATGAAAATTTTTTTTTCAGAAAAAACACAAAAATAGAGAATCACAGAGGGAAAAAAAAAAAAAAATCAGTGTAGAGGAAGAAGTGGTGGTTATAGCCAGAAAGGAGAGGTACGGCTTCTTGGAAGAAGAGAAAATACTCATGAAAAAAGCTACAGTAGTATGAACTTCATTTCAAATTTGAAAACCTGGACACTTTTGAGGACTGCTAGTCTCCAACCATTCATTTATCATTAACTGTCAGCATAGGAACACTTGTTATTTTTCTTCCCAGACTTCAGGTGCCAGTTGAATATTCCTTAAACTTATTTTCTGATTATGCTGCGTATATTTAAATTTTGCTATCTATTCTTCATTACATCTTTTGTCCTCTTTTGTGGTAGGTAGTATGCACTGAAAATCAAATCTGTATATAGAGCAGCTCTCATTTTTGGAATACATTCACTTGGGGGGTTAAACTTTCTGTATGGCTTGTGGGATTTTTTGGATTTATTGAGGCAAACTATGAACCATGATAGGAAAAAAAAAAAAAGCCACAGAATGTAATAAGATGTTATACAACATATATGAATAGTAATCTTGGTGTTTTCAAACATTCTTTTCTAATCCTTGATCAGATTTCCAGTATTCAGCTGTGATGAAAATAGAAACAACAAATAAACCTAGCTTCCTATGCAGTCATAAGCTTTCATGGGTTAGAAGTCCCTCAGGACATTTTAAATAAGAAGACAATGTTGAAGCTTGTAGCAATATAGTAATTTAGACTTCTGGGAATTTTTCCAAGAGGTACACATAAGAATTCTACTGGCTACTCTTTTTTTCTCTTCCACCTCTGATTTTCTCCAAATCCTTCTCTTACCTAGACATAAATAAAATGCAGTCTGTCTTATCTTAAAAAGAACAGGCACACACTTCACTGCCTTATTTTTCCACTCCTTTGTCCTATTTTCAGTTCTAATTTCAGTGAATTCAGCTGCTTTGAATAGCTGTTCTGTCTTCCAGATTCCTCTGGACAGTTTCCAGGCCAGCTTTTACACATTTTATTCTTCCAGATTGTTCTTGATCAAGTGTACAATAACCTCTGGTAACTTAAAACTCAGAACCATACTTCTCAGTAAGTAAGCTGCCTTTGGCAAAAACCTTTTTCTCTGCTCACTGATTTTGTCTTTATTGCTTTGGAATATTCTTTGCTTATTCTCTTGGGATGTCTTCTAAATTATATTTTTATTCATCATTCAAACTTTGCAGCAATTACCTAGATATCTTACTGGTAGTGTTCTTTTGCCAGAAATATCAATCTCTTGCCACCTTTCTGCAGATGGTAAAGCAGACATTTACCTAATTTATACATATTTTCCCAGTTTTTTTTTTTTTTTTTTTTTCCCCACAAGTAACATCTTCCATCAAGATCAATGACTTTTCCATAAATTCAAACCCCAAATTAGGAAGTCAATACATACAAGCATTTTGGATATCTACAGTATTTGCCTTCTTTTTCCTTATAGACAGAGAAAAGTCAACTAGGCACTTATTAGTTAACATCCCAATTTGTGCAGTGTTTCCAATGAACCTGAAAAACAGAGTGTTCTTCCACATACGAACATTGAAAAGACTCAGAGAACTTGTCTATATGGGCTTATGTAGACTGACAGATCTGAACTTTGTCCAACAAAAGCTGATAGAAAATACATGTGTAAGAATAGCCCAAAATGACTTATCAGTTTCAGCTTAATGACCTGTGGCTGATTACAGGAATTCCTCATCTCTACAACCAGGGTGACATAAAGATGGACACAGCTCCCCAGAGATAGAAGAACTGAGAAAACTTTCAGTATTAACAGCACAAGACAGAAAGCAGTTTACTCTGTAAGTATTAAAGTTCTTTCTTCAGCTTGAAAATCCAGTCAAATTTGGTATCCTAGTTCTGAATCCATGCAACAGTTACAAGATGTTAGCATCAACTTTTGGCTGTAGGTGAGCCTTTACTAGGAGACAGACAGTTTTAGAATTAAAAAACTTAAAAATTCTTCGTATGAACATGCATGTCATGCTAGGAAATAAGGAACTGAAAGTCTTGTGAAAGTATTAGTAATACTGACTAAGATCTATATTAGTTTTATTGTTGAAGAAATCTGATATGTTGTTTCTGAAAATACCTGTAAGGAAGGAAATGATTACATTGACATTAAAAAGTTTCAGCATAGTAGTATTCACAACCTGTAGACATATCCTTCTGTGTACTTAGATATAACACTCTCTGCAGTGCCAAAAAAGAAGGGAAAAAAAGAAAAGAACACCGCATAGTACTGAGTTCAACTTTAATTGGTATTAATTAGGACCATGAATCACATATGTGAGAAAGGAAGATACTGTTAAATTATAGCTCTGTCTTAGTCCTTTCTTGTTAGGCTTTCTTTCAAAGATACTATATTCTGTCACTGTGACAGTCAGTAAATGACAACCAGTGTTGTTCTGCATCATCAGAGAAGGCAATGAAGACATCATTCCTTTTGAATCTGTCATCCTTTTCGATTCCTCCTTGTGTCTAACATGTTGTTCACTTTCATCTTTCATTCCCCTGAATTAGACTTCTCCATGTGATGTTTTCTTTAAATATGAACTATAATAATTGTCTGGAAATTATGTCCTTGGGAGATTTATTCTTCCTTAACTTGTTCCTTTTATACTTTGTACTGTAGTGAAAATGTGTTCTTGCTTCTCTCTGAAAAGAGAAAAAAAAAAGAAAAAAAAGAAAAGAATATGACCTTATAGAAGTTTAAAGCCAAAATCAAGTACTAATTGCCAGAGATGAACAGTCACAAACTAGCATATATTTTAGGTAAAGACTGTGTTACTAAAAACAAAAACTTTACAATACAACAGGCAGCCAAAAATCTGAGACAATTTATCCATCTAATTTATATTCTACATTCAGGTAGAATATATGTAATCCTGGTTTTATTCTGGAAAAGCAGGCCTTTACTAAAGCTTAATATACAAGTTTAACGCAAAGCAACTATATGATATTCATACAACAAATACATCTCTGTTTTTAACAATAGCATGAGTTCATATATTAGGTAATTTAATTTTTCAGTGACATATATTATTTTAGTTTTATGACATTATAGAAAAATGATTAACTATTTCTAATATCCTGACTTTAACATCATTTACTCAATGAATGCTAGTATTTCTATTTTAAGCTGCATTGCATTTCATTGTTTTTGCTTTCTTCCTGCTTTACCATACTGAGAAAATTAAGAATAATCTTGCTTGTTTATTGAAAATTGTTGGGGCTCAATTACACTGAGGGTGAAGCACACATACTATAGAGTTAAAAACATTGAGAATTGTAATACATACACATCAATTTGACTGTGAATATCAAAGACAGCAAATGATTTTTACCTTCCACTTGTAGCATAAGGTCTATGTCTCCATCACATTAAAAATATACTTGAGTTGACAGAGAGTCGTTGAACCAGGTCTTGCACCAAAATGTACCAGCACATCACAGCATTATCATATGATCACAAATGCCATGGTTAGAGTCCTTTTCAGTGCAGTGCATAATAAAAACAGCTATGATAGCTCCAAACTTTGCATATACATACTTTAGTTTTTAGGATGAGTGAACAGGTATATTTGGATACACCTCTACCCACAAAGAGACTTCCTTTCTCCTTTTAGCACAATAGTCACATGAAAACTGTCATGCTTCAGGGATTCAGAGCCATGATTGTTCAGCAAAGGAAAAGCGAAGTCAAGGTATGTTTTCAAGTGGAATGAGATAGACCTGAAAGATTGAGTTCCCTAGGCAGGTTAGGACCCAATTTGGATGGTACGCCTGTGAAGAACTGGAAAAAATTCTGCTTTGCTTGCTGTTATTTCAGGAATTCATGTTGGCAGTTAATCAGTTTTATTTCTCTGTAACTCCCTGGGCATTAGGACTGACTAGCTATGTGAAGAAAATAAACGTAATCTCAACAACATATAAAAGGTTACATAACTGCTGCACCCTAAAACTCTCTGGAAGTTCCCTTGGCCTGCCAAGTAAAGCCTCTCTTAGTCCACCAAAAGCATTACCTCTACATTGCCCCTCAATTCTGCTCTTGTGAGACCTCACCTGGAGTACAAGGACATTGAGCTGTTGGAGCAGGTCCAGAGGTAGGACCACAAAGACAATCAGAGGGCTAGAGCACTACCTTTACAGGGACAGCCTTAGAGAATTGGGACTCTTCAGCCTGGAGAAGAGAAAGCTCTGGGGGGACCTTGTAGTGGTCTTCCAGTAATTGAAGGAGGGCTACAGGAAAGCTGTGGAGAGACTTTTTAGAGAAAAAGTGAAATCAAAAGGGGAAACGGCTTTAAACTGGAGGTGGGTAGATTAGACTAGATATTAGGAAGAAATTCCTAAGGTGGTGAGACATTGGAACAGGTTGCCGAGTGAGGCTGTGGATGCCCCTCCCATGGAAGCATTCAAATCCAGGCTGGATGTGGCTTTGAGCAGCCTGGACTAGATGGAGGTTTCCCTGCTTATAGCAGGGGGTTGGAACTAGATGATGTTAAAGGTGCTTTCTGAGTAAATCCATTCTGTGTTTCTATGATTCTATGATTACTCACGAAGAATCACAGCCTCCCTTACTAAGCTACCTTTATTTACATCTTTGTTGTGATACTCAATTTTATATTCATCTACTATCAATTTCCAGATGAATAAAATATTTTTGCTGTATAACAATCCTGGGTTGTTTTTCCTTCTCTCTTTTGTGAAAAGGAAACAGAAAATAGAAGTTTTAGAAGCACTTTATGTGCTTCTAAATGTGCTACTAAATGTGCTACTTTCAAGTAATTATACTTTCAGCAGAAATCCTACATGTATGCAAATAACGTTTGAAAAACTATCCAAAGGCTATTAAAACAGATTGTTTAAATAGAAACACAAAATTCTATTTAAAATCTCATCTGAAATGTCAAAGATACTATAAGTACTTAGTTCAACTCCTGAAGAGCAAAACCTACAACGAATTTGCTAACTTTACAAATCAGTCCTGTGAACTTTTAAGTTGAATGCATCAGCTTTTCTGAGGCTTTGGTTTCCTAGGTCAGATGAACACATAGATTTGTGTATAATATGTATACAATAATAGCAATTTATTTTTCTCATATGTATATTTTATGTTTAATTACTCAATAGCAGCTGATTATTGGGGATTTAGGACCTGTCATTTTGTATAGATTGGTTTGTTTCGTACAGCTTTCTCTTCTGCTTTTGTTGTTCACTTTCACTATTTAAACTGCTGTGGCCTTTCAAGCATGACATTTCCCTCTTCCCTTACATTCTAGTCATTCCTTCCTCACCACAGAGTCAGCTTCGTTTAGAGCTGGCTTTAGCTTTATATTTATGCTTTGACCAGGCACCAAATACAAATTATCACATGGATTATAGGGTGCACATGAAATAAGTTGTCGAACCACATCTATACGGCTAGCTGTTGAAATCATTTCCCTTAAGGTCAACATGACTTCCCTCAAGACTGTCACAAAGCTTTCTTTAGAGAATGTTGGCCATTGTATACACTTACTTAATAATCTTCTCCTCTCCCACACGTACTCCAGAAGATAATTTTGAGAGGCCTAGCTATTTAAAATGTAATTTAGAAGCACAAGAGAAAATCTTTGTCATATTTAAAGTAATTATACAACCTGAAAAGTTCCAGTAATTCATCCAGATTTTCTGTAATTTCATTTTCTGAAATCTGTTAATACATTATGTGCACAGACAAAAACTCATATTAACCCATAAATTTTTTATTGACTGTTTTATTACAGAAGATAAAAAACTTACTAAGTGCAGATAACTATCTTCATCACAACTGGTACAGTGTTAGTCTTACTTTCCAGTTAACAAGAGAACAAATTTGTGCAGGCTAGGAAAAAGTTTCCAGATTAGCATGAAATCGAATTAGGCATTTGTTCTTCTCTCAGCTGAACCATGTGACAACATTTCCACCACAACCAGCATTAGTCTGCAGAGCTACATCAGAGGCCCAGTATGTGATATACTGAAATTCAATTTTATCCCTGTAATTCTGGGTGGTGACTAAGAGGCAGAGGGATGTCAGCCACCTCCCTCCATCCATTCCATTAGTCAGTAGATACATGTAGCTGATGAGAGATTACCAAAGGCTAAGAATAATCCTGTTTCCTTCTATCTATATTAGTTGCAACTCTTTCTGGGAGAATATCAGTGAAAGAATCTATGACATCACTGATCCCACAGGCATCCCTGCTCTGCAGCATTTCTCTTGTGGTTGATAGGGAAGCACAAAGCAGCTCTTAGTCCATTCTGGATGAGCAGTGGTCTGACCACAGCTTCACAGTTAAAATACAGGAATGAAGGTTCTCAGATTTATAAAAGAATTAAAAACAATGGGGAAAAAAACAAACATTTTATGGAACAAAACTATTACTAGTGATTATTTCTCAACACTGTCCAAATGTTATTTTAATATCAAAGAAAGAATATCACCTGCACTGCCCTATTCAGACCACCAAACCATACAAATAAACACGTTTTTATATGTTTAGATGCAAAATTCTGTTGCAAAGCTGAACTAAAAAGTTAATTTCTTTGATCTCATAGGTTTTGTTTTTTACACATGATTTAATAGCTTTCTGGGATTTTTTTCTCTTTTATAAGCAAGCTTTGGAAGCCATTTAGAGAAACATTATTAGCAGGAAAACAGAGAACCCTGTGAGAGTATTTATTAGTAAATTGCAGTCCACATGGAAAAACAAATCATTGAGAACCACTGCACTAAGCTCTTATTAGTTAAGGGCTAGCAGTTCTTATAGCAACATACTGAGTGATTCTGGTCACTTAGTGCTGCAAATTCTTTTGAAGTAGTTAATTAACTGACAATAAGGGTCCATCTATCATCAATTAAGTTCATTTACATAACTTTTTTTTTCATTAAGGCTTTCAAAGAATACATGCATACAGTAAATGCTGCATTTATCTCAAACCAAGATAAATAGCCATTTCAGAGAGGATACAGCTGTTTCATAAGACAGTTAGGCCACCAAAAGCATGAACTTTCTTTTCTTACCTTTGCATGTCATTTCCATTTTGGCTTGTTGATTTCTGGTGTTACACAAAGAGAAATATTGATTTTACCATGTCTGGAAGTATAAACCCAACTGTCACTCAGAAGAAATACCTAGACAATTGTGCAAGTGCTGAAAAGCAGATGTCCATACTAACAAGGAGTTAGTAGGACAGGAGACAGCAGTCTAGCTGGCAACTACCCTAGGCAATGGAGAAGGATTTCCCACTTGCTTATCAGATATCCTTATTTTTCCCTTTAGTTTGAGAATTATTTTTGTGCAGAACTTCAAATAATAAATCAATATTCACGTTCTTTGAAATAGCTTACTGGCAAAATGTATGTATTGTTTGTTTATCCTTTTTTTGTATGAGGTCAATAGGTTAATTACACAAATAAAAACTATAAATTGTCCAGTGACTACCGAACTGTATAAATATGCTTTGCAGAATACAGTGTTTATTTAACATCCATGCAATTTATTCTTTCTCATTCAGTGGTATTGCTGAATGAGCAGTGGGGATTTTCGTAGCAATTTTCAGAGCTTTCTGCTTGAGAAGGTCTGCAGCCTCAGTCATTTGTATCTGAAGTTGATTAGAATGAAGTCAGAGA
Source organism: Phasianus colchicus (assembly GCF_987193195.1). Taxonomy (NCBI): domain Eukaryota; kingdom Metazoa; phylum Chordata; class Aves; order Galliformes; family Phasianidae; genus Phasianus; species Phasianus colchicus. The sequence goes on from NC_143439.1 coordinate 43,703,313, forward strand.
GCTCAAATTTTTTTTAACAGCTTCTGAGAGTGTTTAGCTCAGGGGCGGGAAGAAGAAAAACAAATATTCCTTGCAAATACTTTGTCTTGAAAGCATTTCCCTAAAAGTACAATCATGTGTGGTCAGATGGAAAAGACATACTCATCTACTGACAGCCATGCCTTCAGACAGATGGTAGTTAACGAACCCAATCTCTGATAGAAGTTTTTCTAGTGAAAGTGTCACTTAAGAAGTCTACCTGAGAATTAGAACTTCCTTAGAAGCTTACCATTTGTGCTCAAAAGGTTAGTAGTAACTAACCAATAATCTCACTTTCTCATCAGCTAATAAAATTTATATGAAGCACAGTTAATGTGCATATTTCTGTCTACTTATACATTGTGAATTCTGAAATTTCTGTCTAGTGTAAACTGTATTTCCTTACTGTTAGCAGCAGTGACACTTCAAATAAGCCAGAATGAACACCAAATATTGTCCTAGAAATTACCTTAATTAAATCACTTGTGTCCAGGACTATGCTACTAAAGCAAAAATCAAAAATGAATTCCTTTTCTTTACCTGAAGCCTTCAGTTCAACAAGCATATATTCATCCAATGAATGCTGTAATTTATTATTTGCTTTATGTACCAAAGATGGAACAACAAAATTACACAAAAATTATATTCTGAGAATGCAGAATCAATTGTGGCATATATATTATATTCCTATAAATAACCACTAATAAAGTCTTATAAATTATCTCCTATATATATGAACATACATAATGTATTTCTATTTCCTGGATTTGATGTGTTTTCAGCAATCTGATACCTGTCATGATCATGTAGTATTGAAGACTTGGTGTTTAAAAAGGTAAAAAACATGCATTTTTATCGGACAGTTTTATGGCAATACAGACCAGTAGAAAAAGCAACCTTGGGTTCTTCTACGTAAGTACAATGAAATTAAATACCACAATTCTTACATATGCGCTATAAATCTGAACATACCCAACTGATGGTTATTTTTAAATTTTAACTTTTCTCATTTGAATTTATGTCAAACAAGAGATTCCTGTTAATTACTTAGATATATGAGATCAGTACCAGCCACACATGGATATTCCCCAGCTACTCATAGACATTTATTGTTATATGGCTACTAATCACACAGCTGCCATTCCCTTTTATGCTCTAAGCCATATTGTTTGTGTTATTTATACCAACTGAGCATCTTGTTCTTGTTCAAAGACAAACAAAGAAGTCTTTTGTGGTACGACACCACATCTTCAAAGCATTGTTTGCATGTGGAAATTATCCTAAGTAGAACAATTACGGTTTGTTTGAGTAGTGTGCTGAAGTGTCCAATCAAAACTTAATGAAAAAAGTAGAACAGCCCCAAACTGACCTTAACTAAAGATACCTTTCTCAAATGCAAATCTCTTCCCCCTTCTTCATACTGCTCCCTCCTTTTATATAGTGTTTCAAGAGTGTGGAAGCCCACATTAAGCAAATCAATTCATTTATCCTATGAAAACCCCATCCAGATCCTGACTGAATTTAAGAAATAAAGATTTTATGTACCTTTTGATTGTTTAGTAGTGAAAGTTTTTGTTTTTGTTTTCCCCATGAGAAATCCAAATTCTGTGTCTTAGCATGAATGACTGATGGAAGATTGTCCTGAATAACAGGATGGAAATATTTCCGTTAATTTCTCCCTTTTAATCTTGGAAAACGGCAATGTTACCTACTCAAAGTTACCTAAATCAATAGAGACTATAAGGAGTATAAAATAAGATTTTCTTTGATAAAATCGAATTCAGCAGTGTATATATATAAACATATAAGTTATTTCTTTTTAAATGCAATTTAGAGTTCAGTTTTGCAAAAGGACTTTCTTGGAAGGAGAGAAAAGGGAATTTTTCTTCAAATTTTTACAAATACACACCTATTTATCTTGTTTATCTATGTAAATTGCCCCATAGAAAAACATATGTCACAACAGATTATAAAATGTTTTTTCTTCACAAGGCTATACTCTTATTACAATATTGATTATACATATATATATTCACAACATATACATAGATAACCCTGTTGAAGGAAGGAAAAGTAAAGTAAATTTTTTGACAATTTCTTTTTCATGAAAATCCCTTCAGTTGGGATAGAAATCAGCCAAGTCCAAGCTGGCTCTGAGATGTTGATAAGGAGCTCAGTTTGGAGCCAAAGTAAAGAATGGGTTCCAAAAATGTAGAGAAAAACCTGCTGTAGACACAGCTATGCTTAAACATCAGTATAGAGACCCTGGACTTGCATTACCCTTATGCATATCATCTTCAGTGATGCTGATGGGATAGAATTATTTCAATATACATTTCATTCCAATTTGTTCAAAATTTGGAAGCTGATATCTAAATTATCTAAATTAAAAGTTTAGTCCTGTTTTAAGCAACTGTAACTTGAAGAGATATTGTCAAATTTACTTTTTTCTTTTTCTTTCTTTTTTTTTTCTCTTTGTGAATAATTTTTATCTCATGCCATGCCATGCCATGCCATGCCATGTCATGCCTGTGCAGCAGACTCCTGGTTAACTTCCAACTTTCTGGCCTTATGCATGTTGTAGTGTGGTGTGGAATAAACTCCTAATTGATTCAGGCCACCTGTCCTGGCTCTGCATCACCCCTACTGCCATACCAGAAAGGCAGCAGCTCTCCCGCAACAAATGTCTTGGCCTGGGTTTGTTTTCATCTTTGTTCCATGACAGCAACAACACTGCCTTGACTGAAGTCAGAATGGTAAAGTAATTGAAAGGGAAGGCTTATTCCACGTGAGACCCTGTGACATTATTCATCATATTGGAAAACCTGTTTAACAATCATGACTTTTTAATACTTTCATTGCTTTTCACTCTCAGAGGATACTGATTGCAGGTAAGCTGTGGTAGCTCAGTGAATCATTTTTTGGCATATGCACTTCTTTTATACTTACAGACAATTGAGATTGATCCTTGTTTTGAGATTGGACTACCAATATTTCTGAAAAGACTGAAACTAAAACCAGAATAGGTTCTTTACTAAATCAGGAAAAAACAGATTAAACAATGGGACCATATATAAATTCTGGTAATACTCAGATTAAGTACTATACTGTTGCTACATTTGCACCTGATGTAATTTAAAACCTTGTCTCCAATTGTAACAAATAAAATGTAGCTATGAATTAAAGTAATTTAGGAAACAAATAGTTTAAAAGACCATATGAAAGTGTATCTGCATGAGTGAACAAGTGTGACTTTTGTATGTGTGTTTTGCTACACCAAACAATTAATTGCTATATTTTCTTTCCCATAAATCTCCAGGTACCATTCAAATGCAGTAGTGATGAGACGATGTGAACATCCTGGAGATGTTAATTATCTTTAAATTGCTGAATCTTTTGAATTATACAATCAGCCTCTAAATCTTCAATTTTAATTCCCACATACTTTTTATGAAAATTTGATTAAATATCTTCAGTTGCAATTAATGAAAGAGCACTTTTATCTTAGTTTGAGAACTAATCGGAATTAGGTATATCTCAGAAATCTGCTGCAAATAATTAAATATTTTTATACTTAATGTTATCTTTTGAAGGAGTTAGGAATATTGTAAAGGCCTTGACAAATAACAGATACAAGGGAATACAGAGCATACAAGACAATAAATCACCATGTAGATCAGTATAAGAACTGATATTTCAGCATTCAATGTATGTTTTCTATTTTCATCTATTTTCCAACTCCATATGGCAAAGCTAGTATGTCAAAGTTCATTCTGGATATAATTTGTTAAAGTTACAGGATGAGTTGCTTCAAATCAGGTTCAGCAACAAAAAAAACCTAACTAGAAACTACTTGCAGCATGCTTCCTCATGATGCCCACACAAAACTACTTAACAGAATTCATTGACTGGAAAACTTTTTAACAGTACAGCAGCGGCCACAGCAAACCAGAAAAAAAACCCCTCACTTCTCACTTCTTACACAAAATCTCAGCAGGACTAATTTTAATATTTAAACAAGTCTGAAGTGTTCACTCATATTTCACAGCTATTTCCTAGGTTCTTTGTCACTACAAATTTTTATATTTTCATAGCATCAAATGGACCACACTGACTGAAGGTAAACTATGATAGCTCAGTGAAATATTTCTGATGTATGTGCTATGTGCTGAAGAAGTACATATATTGATTTTCTGAACCATGCTTCCAAACACATCACTCAGTTCTTCTCCTGTGCATTGTTTGTCATGTGCTGAGTCAAGCGAGCAAAAATGCAATCGAAGAGACCTTATGCAAGTAAAATAATTAAAGTGACATTTTTTAAAGTCAATTTCTTATCTGCATCACACTTCCCAACAGCTTTCTAAATATTCTAACTGAAGACAGCAGCCAGAAGCATTTTTTTTTAAATTGCGAAATATGCTAGTGAATTTAGATCCCTCATCAATCAGTTGCGAGCAGAAAGAACTTGTTAAGAATAAAAGAAATGGATAATTTCTGCTGATAATAATCTGATAATTTTTTTTTGTTTTATATCGATGGAGATATTGCTTGCTGTATCCAACTATCTAGCACAAAATGTGATACTAAGATGAGAGTCCTTGCTCTTCTAATTCACAAGTCCATTTCAGACATTCAAGTTTCTGTACTCATAATAAAGGCAAATATAAAGCAGTAACATTTATTTCAATCTCTCAAATACCTCCGGAATTGGAATAAGGAACTCCTGAGGAATATATAATAATTAATAAAAATATGATAACTACTTAGTAACTATGTTCTATACTGGTCCAACACTAAATGTTGGTTTTGGTTTTAGCAAAGTGCTTGATATTTCCAGTTTGCATTCTTCTACTCCCATAACCTCATCCCCTTTTAAAAAGATTTAGCCATATAAAGCATGAGCACTAACTCATCAAGAAGGAACAATCAAAACACAGCTACTTCTTCCCAGATACATGGGCACAAAATATTGAAGAGAGGGTCTTCCTGTGCCAGGGCACCACTTTATTGAAATATAAATGCTCAATTTTTAACCTGAAGATGTGAAAAAGAAAATGCATGCTAATATGCTGGTGAGTAGAGAGTGGTAGATTTCCCAAGATATTTAATAACAACCACAAGAGATCTAGAGGAAGAATGCAGATACAGATCTTTGACTAAAATATTTGTTAACCTCCAAGAGCATTGAATATAATAAACCTTGTATTTTTTCTTAAGGATTAAAATATGAATCTTCTCAATTTAAAGCTATAAGAAAACAAAACCTTTGAAAATATGGTAATTCATAGTTAAAGTATATAAATTAGCTTAGCTTTTGCTCTACAGGGAAATCAGATCCTTTTTTTCCAGGGAAAGATGAAAACGTGCCCTGCAGGACATAGATGGTACATTTTGTTTCAAACAAACTTTGTTCTCGTACAGCCAATTAAGAAAGTAGCAGTGCCTGGGAATGTTTGAAGTGATTCTTTTCTATAGTCCTGTATTTAGTATGCCACCTCCATCTAGGTCATCCTTTTTCACTGGACCAACTTCAAAAGTGAGAAATGGAATTTGGGAGAAAACAGAAAAAAATTCAGATACAACATCCATTGTACTGGAAAACTGCCACTGATGCTTTCAATTGCAAGTGTGCTGTGATTGTTTGTTTGTTTTCTCACTGTTGTCAAATCTGATTTTAGAAGAAGATTTTGAAAAAAGCTTTTCCAAATCTAACTTCAATAAACTATAAATAATTTGAATTTTAAATGAAACCTGGGAAAAACATGCCAGATAAGACCTAAGTTGGGAGTATTTTTCTTAAAAAAATAATAATAATAATTGGAAATTGACCAGGTAATATCAAATTCTGCAGTAAAAATCAGATGTTGGATGTCTCCTGATCCAGAAACAGGCAAAAGGCTCAAAACTGTGTTTTGGGATTAGAACTCCATCATGTATGAAATTACTTTTCCAGAAAACCTATAACTTGGGATAGTTACATATCAACTTTTTTGCCCCAGTGGAAGTTGCTGAAGTGTTAATTTTGCAATGTCCACATTAGGAGCAGAATGTTCACACCTATCTTTTCTATGTAAACCCACACACACACAAAAAAATAATAAATAAAATAAAAAGAAATGCAAAACTGATACTGTGAAAGGAACTTTTCAGCTCTACAATAGAAAGATTAGTACAGCTTTATTCACCTGAAGTATCTTCAAAAGAGTAGACCTGAAGTTTCCATTCTGCATTTAGGTTCAGTTTTTCAAACCAGCAAATTTTGGAATATGGCAGTTGTACATATGACATTTTTCCTTCTTTGACATGGATATATCCTGGCTTTACAGTTTGTTTTTTTGTTTGCTTGCTTGCTTCATATTTATGAAGTGAAAAGCAATTTCCAGTTCTTACAGCATGTTACTTAGATTGAACACTATCAAAGACTTTTAATGAACAAACACAACTCCAATCTGTTTCTGATCCAAATTCTGCAGTTAGCAACAAGAGGAAAAATTTTAAGACATTTTCTAAACAAGCCTAATTTCTGAAAAACTTTGAAGCCACCTGGCTTAACATAATTACTATTGAAGAGATACATTTTGTTGAGAAATTAAATATTTCCACAATAATAGTAAATAACGAGAATACAATGATAATTCCACAAACATAAATTTGTAAAATTTAACTCCCGTAAAGGAAGCAGTAAAATAATAAACAAACAAACAAACAAACAAACAAATAAATACAAGAAGTATAAAGAAGGAAAGAACATTATTACAATAATGTTCTAAGGTAATGTTTCTTGCTCATGTACAAATTCAAAGCAAATTATAGAGTAGTACTCATTCTTCCTAAAGAATTGTTATCATCCAAGGAAAAACTCAAAGATAAAACATTTTCCCAGAACTGGGAGAACAGAGGCAAATTTCAGTATTAACTGGTGTGACCCATGTCTCAGCTGAATATGCAGGAAGCTCTGAAGCCTGATGTCAAGAAAAAGCCTGAGATGCATATAATTCTGAAAAATTAAAAAAAATATTGTGTTCCTCTTCTATTTCATATTACAGTTTTAAAAGGAATGTAATTTGTCTATATGCAACATTACTAAAATGTATTAAGGACCCTAGCCATGTCAGATATTAACAAACTCATTTCCAAAAAATGTGTTTAAATTAATTATATGCTTCAGAATCTTTAGGATATATAAAATCCTCCAAATCAATAAGGGATTCTTGTCAATAAGGAACCAGCACTCTGCTTGCATACTTCTAAACTGTTAAAGTCTAGCTTCAGAGAACTGATGTTACCTCACCTAGTGGTAAGAGAATGTAAGAAAGCATATTTTTCATTGCATAAACTGGTATTTTAGTTGAAGGTAGGATAATGGAACTGAAAAAGTCACAAGTGACTGAATATAGTTGCTTAATATTGCAATATTATGAGTTAGCATTTAATAAGAGCACTAAGCACTGTGTACAGACATCAACACTGTACTCACTCTCTAAAGCATCTAAGTAGTAATAATTCCTTTGTGCTGCAGTCAGTATGGTGAAGATGTTGGATGAGTTCTTTGATACAAATAAGGAAAGTGAATCTATATACAAAAATCTATAAGAAATGGAGTTTCTAACACTTGAATGTGTAAATACAGTGCTTTCCCAATTTTTTTTCAAAGAAAGATTTATAGCTATAAGGAATACATACATATTAATAGATACAAAATAGATCCACACCATGAGATCTTTCCTTAAAATTTAGTTTTCTCACATTTTAGGGAACTTGCAAAACATCTGTGGAGAACAATTTCACAATTCATTTCTCTCAAAAAATTATTCACAACTCCAGCTAAAGAACTGATGAATGTAGGAATGCAGTAACAAATGCTATTTCTTGTACCATTAAATGTATCTTTTAAAAATAATTATTGGTATACAGATTATGTTTTCTGTTACTGTAAAAACAACATAAATATACAATCAAATTTCATTTTATTTCATGGTAGAGCAGAAGAATGAAAATTAAGCTTTTCAACAATATTAGAACTACTTTAGCTAAGACTGTGATCATTCTCATTGGAATTATTTCTTAGTGGTCATAAGTAATCCTTTTCAAGTAATTGAATATGGCAATTTTGGGGAAAAAAAAATGGAAAAGACTGTATTTAGATATCTTTGGCCAAATAAAACAGATTCAAGCTATTTGAATTACCCGTTTTCTCTCTTGCATCATAAATGCCAGTATCTAAACTGCATGTACTGATGTATAGTTTTGTTAGGGGTGTTCAGACAAAGACTGACAACTTCTATTCTTAACCATGCTAGAAATTCTGGTTATTTTGTTATTTCTGTTTGTTGACCCTCGAAAAATTGTGTTCTTTAAAAGAAATAATAATTATGCTCAAAAAACAACAACAACAACAAAAAACCCATAGAAGAACATTGTAACATCTTGTTAGATACTCAGATACTCAGAAAAAGAGAATTTTCATTGCAGTTTCAGGACTTGTGGACACAGGAAGGTTCCTACAAAGGCAACAGTCCTTGTGCTCACTGACTCACAGCTGAGACCTGCATCATGACTCCCCTCTGATTTGGGGCTTCCTACATGGCCATCAAGGTTAGTAAATACAGAATAACATGTGCTAAATTCTTGTTCCAGGATGTTCTAGGAAGCATCCACATTCAGAGTTTAAAGAACCATCAATAGCTATCAAAGTCATAACACATCTGTGGTTCATATTTTGCTATTTATTATAGCTAAACAATTTCATGTAATTGAGCAGCATCTACAGCATGACTTAGCTTGTGTAACAATATTACAAAAAAAACCCTACTATTAGAGTCAATGTCCTTCCTACACATACCATTCCTAGGAGAATTTGTTTTTCTGCAATGTTTATGTTTGCATTATTTACTGTTTGTATTAATATAGTATGCTTTACTTCTGAGCCATACTTATGTAAAAAAATAGCACATTTTCATGTTTGCTATAACTCCTGTTTTCTCCTTAGCCCTAAATTATTGTTTTAGAAAAAAAAAAATATTAGAAAGAGGAACAGGAAAAAATAGAAAGAGGAGAAGAATTCTGTTAAAGAACAGACAAATCTTCCTTTCACATTAGTGGGCTGTTACAGCTGACATTTTTGTCATGGTTAATTAGAGGTTACTTAAAAGACTTTCATCTATGTCCTAGGGAGCTCATTGCTTTGAACAGACTAGAAGTGCAAGTTAGCATAGTTTTATATGCCTGATATGTCTAGTTTTCACCGAGAATTTGTATATTGAACTTCTGCTCTACTGTCAGGAAAAAAATGTCATTTACTTCACGAAAAGTTGTGTATCTGTGAATGTCATTGTTCTTGAAAGCAATAAAGTGAACTAGGAACTTGTTTTTACAGTGCATATAGGACTGCTATCTTTCTATGATTCTTTTAAAATACTAGTCAATAAATTTTCTTTTTAGTCTCTGACTGAGCTAGTAAACACAGATAGCAAATTTTCACATTTTAACCAGTTTGTTATTTCACTAGCAAGGCATTCTTAGATCAACAGTAGAACTGATTGGATTTTAAGAAAAAAAAAAAATTACATTAAAAGGCAGGACAGCATGCCTCTCTTCTTTAAGATGAATGAGCTTTAGAGTGAAGACAGGGAGAAGGTGAATATCACCTACAAACAGTCTTTAAAGAGTTTCATAAATTATTTATAAGATACAGAAATGTACTGCTCTGTTAGCCAAGAATGTTGCCTAATATGGAAAAAAAGTCCTCCTTCCTCATAGCTTCTGTCTGGCAGCAGAGAAATATTAGCATTTACCATTAAGCATTAAGATAGGATAGAATGGTACTCTAAAGATTTCCTCTTCTAAGGGAGTGCCCTAGTCTTAGATATAAGGCTTCATCAGATCTGGAGACTCAAACAAATACAACGCAGCACTTCACTGAACTGAATGATCTGTGCTGCAGTACAGATCATTTCAGTCTTAGTCCTCATACTATTTAATTTCACTCCAAGGTGTTTTCTCAGATATCTGAATAGACCTAACATGAAAGAAGATCAGAGCATTGAAAAACAGAGCACAAATCCATTAGCTGGGATGTTTTGGGTACCAACCCCAGATTTTAACTCAGTTCTTCTTGTGAATTTTGAGAAATTATGTATAGGAAGGTCTTACATAGTATTGTAGGGAATGAATGCTGATTAAATTCAAAGGTATTTGCTCTGAATATTGATTTAGGCCTTATATAAAGTCTTGATTTTGTTACTGTATATCCAGTTCTCTTATATGTGAAAAATAAATAAAACTAATAAGAAAATATTTGTATGTCAACTCTAATTCATTAATATGTTAATAATAATAATAATAATAAAATACATAAAGATATTTATCTCCCAGACTACACAAATTTCCTAATGTCCAAAGATATGTTCAGTTTTTACAGAACTTTAATCTAAAAATAGACAAATGATTTGAGTTTTACACATGCATGATGTGTTCTTCAAATTTCCTGTCAGCAGTCCACCAATTTTCCTTTTCTCTGTTTCGTCAGTTAGATAAGATATCCCTGGATTTAAGATGTTTTGTTTTTGTTTGTTTTTAAATAAATCTGGCTCTGAAGTAATCAAGATCATTAATTACTACTTTCCTGATATAATCCTATCTGGGTCTTTGGACCTGCTTGGCATATGGCCAAAGTTCATTCATTCTGTATATCAATTCTAAATATCTAAAGTCAATACAGGTCTATTTCTGCTCAGAGATATGAAGCTTTCTGTTGTTCTCTTCTGAGATGCAGATGAAGGCTTAATGCTAAATCATGAATATGCCACCAGAAATTGAAGTAACAGAGAAAGTAAGCAATCAAAAAGTTGATTATGATCTTCAGCTGTATAGATTTTAAACATTAGAGACCACATCCTTTATGTGATAAAATTAAAATTAAATAAATCAGTTATCTGTGGAGTTCATTGAAATTTAGCAAATAGCCGTACATGTGTATTTCAATCTTCACAAGTTTTATGCACCATCATCTTTCTGTTCCTATGTTATGCTGTCTGAATAAATAACATGATGATCCCAACTTTAGTGGTTTTCCAGACAGCACAGACATCTTATGTTTTACTCTTCTTTCTTGCGGAGGTCAACTACCTCTTGAAGAAAGCATGGCTTGACAAAATAACTTCTACAGTCTGTGTTCTTAAAGGTGTGCAGCGGAAGTTTTGGAGTATTTTTGGAACTATTTGTTAGAAGCAACCATTTAGAAGAGTCTAGATATTCATTGAAAGCAAAAGACTAAGCTATTGTAGGGATTAGAGCATTGTTACATTTTCTCAAGAATATAATTAACTTTCCTATATGAAAGTGCATAGAAAAACACATTGGAACTGTGTTTTTAGTTTATCTAAAAAAAAAAAAAAAAGACGGCTGCCTGCTATGCCTGCTAATTAGCAACATGATTACCAGAACATTTACTGGAACACTATAAAATATTTTTCTCTAGAAAATGTCTGTTGTAGCAAAATACTGTGTCAGCTTCCAAATTAATCTACAAAATGTTAACATAACTGAAAACAGCTTTCGTTCAGTTTTGTTTTGTGTTTTTTTGTTTGTTTGTTTTTGTTTTTTAATAGTTTGTTTCTGGTTGGTTTTCTTGCTTCTTTTTTTTTTTCACATATGGAATCTAAAGATGTGAACAGATGTTCCTTTAGCAAATAACTATATCCACTACATTTATTACAACTTTTCCTCTCTATCACATTCCAGATTTTTTTTTTTTTTTTGCATTTTCTTGTAATGTCTCCAAATCCTGAATACATCTTTGTGTAGTCTAAGAATTATGAGGCTGTTCAGAAAGTGAGATTATATTCTGTTTTTGTTTTTGATTTTTTTTTTTTTTTTTTTGCAAAATAAAGAAATAATAATAATAAAAAAATGAAATCTAGGCATTAGAGCTGAAGGACCATGATAACTTTGGAAATACTCTAATATTTATGATGGCTTTTTCAGAGTTTTAGAAACTTCACATTTAAAAAATATTTTACTTTATGTACTTAAGAACAGAGATTCCACTTCTCTAAGCATAATGGTATGATGGCAGTTTTTATAGCAGTTTCTAAACAGTGTCACAGATTAAAATATTTTTCTTTCATTATAGTTAAAAACAAATAAGTTATGATGTGAAATCACATAAAAACCATACTTGAACAACCTCTGAAACTCAAATAACTAAGGCTTTCTGGATATTTCTTAAGTTGAGATGTGTGCATACAAAGACATAAAGAAACCAAGAAACATCAAAGAATGTACAATTCAATATTTTGCTTTCTAAAAATAATTTTTTTTAAAAAAAAAAGTAGATAAGGAAGAGGAAAAGAAGGGAAGGGCTTTGGGAGAGTTTTAAAGCAGGTTCCGTGAGGATTGAAGCTGCCTGTGGATTTACTGTCTGATAGTCAGACTGGAAGTAGAATGTTCTGGTTCAAATGGCGAACAAAAACTTGTCAGAGCATCAGAGCATGCCAGACGTTTTCAGTATTTCCTTTTACTGCTTAATATGTGCTATTTCTTTTGCTGTCATTGACTGAAAATGCTAAAGAGATGTACACATTATAATTACAGATTTATCAAATTTATAAAATTATGAGTCTGCACATTTCTCAAATAAATAGTTAAATACTGGCTTCATTGCCAGAATACTCATTATATAGCTCAGTGTAGCAAACTGCCAGTTAAGTTTGATTATACAGAATAATTACATGACATGAGCATTGAAATTAGAAATGCATAATGTAAGATGTGATGATTATTTCCAACATGGGACTAAATTGAATACAAAAAGCTTTACTGATCTGGAACAGATCACAGAGTTGTATAGTCTAGGTTGCTCTGATCTTTTTTTCTATCTTGCTAAGCTAGAAAAACCTAACAGTCTATCCACCTCTTTGTTAAAAATCAGCCAACAAGTTACTCTTTACACACCAGATGTTTCTTGCTTTTGTGTCAATATGTAGCTGCAAGAAGCAGAAGCAGGTGCCAGGCCAGCACAGTGGTAAACTGGATTATCCAGCTTGTATTTTAGCTCTACAAAATAGGAATGCTGGTATTTGATGACAATATACAATCCAATATAAATCCTCTTATAGACTGAAAAAAAAATAAAAAAAAAATATAAAAATAAATTCAACAACCAATAAGCAAGAAAAAAGAAACAAAAACCACAAAAACAACAAAAACAAACAGAATTAAGGTCCTGAAACAGCCTGAGAGGATCTAGTAAGGTCCACTTTACATCTTTCACTACCTAGAGATACTATAAAAGGAAGTATACTTGAACATAACATTACACATTTTGAATACTTTAGGCTTGTTTTGTCTGACATTGATAATTTAAACTAAGGGGGAAAGTTCAAATATTTCCCCCCCAAAAAATATAAGATAATCCATATAATTCTGATCAGCTCTTGCTTTCAAACTCATTTCATACATGTACTAATGTATTATTTCTTTCATCATTTTCTTTGAAATAAAACTTAAGTAATCAACAAGACAATTCAATTCCTTTTTCTAAGTCTTGGATGTAGATTTAAGGTAAAAATCTGTTAAGATATGTCCTTATTCTTAATAACTCTCTACAGAAGTAAAATTTTATATTATATATAATATATATATATATATATATAATATATATATGTATTATATATATACAAAAGCATTTGCAGGGTGAGGTCCTTCAGAAGTTTTCTGATACTTTTTCTTTTTTCTTTTGTAGTCCTAGACCAATAATGCCACCTATAGTTACGGTTGCTTGACATTTTCCATCACACAGCTTTATTTTTGGTTATTTTAAACTGTGCAAATCTAATATTTTGTGTAGAATTTGTCTTCTTCAGTAACTTCTCAGAAAGAAGAAACATGCAGATGTGGCACTGAGGGATATGGTTTAGTGGGCATGGTGGTGATGGGTCAGTGGTATTATCCAGCTGTAATGATTCTATGGTTCTGTGATTCAATCACTCATTTGTTTCTAGTCAAATCTGACAATCTATGGTGAAGCACACTGTAATGTAAGACTTTTGAAGTGGCAAGAAAAGAAAATGGAATGAAAAATCAGAGGAAGATTGGCTGAAGAAGAGATTAAGTTGAGGATGAAAACAAACAGGAGAGTGGACAACTAATGCAAAAAGAATCAGCCTTGAAGAAAAGTTTTTTAGATATCCTTCTTAAAACCTGAAATGCAACATAAGCTTTTCAAACTTTCTTAGTAATTCTTTCTTTATTTCCTTCCAGGAAACACATACAAAACCTAAAACTAATAAACACACCTTTCCAGTTCTGGCCCACAGAATTGTAACTATTTAACATAGTAGAATTTCTTACTATACTCATTCCTACTGATAACCTGAGCTTTGTTCTTGTTTTGTTGTTATTGTTGTTTAATTTTGTTTGTTTTTGTTTGTTTGTTTTTTCCTTAAAAAGTTGGGAGAATGCATCTGGAATTCTATGGCCAAAGACTGCAAAAAGTCTAAAATCTGTACTCAATATTTGATGACTGGTGCTCTCTAGTCCCTTCACTTGCATGTGCATGTGTATTTCTAAGTATTTAAATAGGGATACAGACTTCACTATTCTGAAAGTATTTTGAAAACAATGTTATTGTTTTTTCTGTAGTCTCTGTGGACCATAGTGATCAGTGACAAAAAAAAAAAAAAAAAAAAAAAGTCTTCTGCCCTCAAAAGAAGCTTGAATACAGTCAGCTTTAAAAGATGTTATAAAGAGACTTGTGACTATATTCTACACTCTATACTAAAAAAAGACAAAGATTTTTTTAGAAAAAGTAGAGTTTGCAAACAGATTTTGTATCATAATTCATGTAACAGTATATTATTTCCTAATTTTTCACATTTGTTCTTAAATATATTTTAACAAAAACAGTTGAAAGTGTTAATAAAATCTTGATATTTATGTAGGAATTTCAGAATTTCAAATTGACTGACTGGAATATTATAGGGAATATTTTTGATACAAGTTAACAGAATGTATGCTTAAAGAATATCCCATACATCCTTGTTTCTGCATACCCATCCTAACACCCCAGATAACCAAAAGAGTGTATTCCACATTAAAATGAATGCCAGTTTTGCTGATCAAAAGCCAGTTTACAAATTTTCTTTATTTTGAATTTATAGAAATAGTTTATCATAATTTTACAGACAACTGAAATCCTGAACATGCTTACTGAGATGTCTTTCTTAATCTGCTGTAAAAGTTCTAATATGAAGTTGAGAATATTATGAAATGGTGACACTGTTGGTTCCCCCAAGTGATGTTATTCTATATTTAAAACAGTGACTGCAGTATATGCTGTGCCTCACATGGCTGAACACATTTCCTTCTCTTTACACTCACTTGAAAATAGCCAGTGCAAGGGTGTTTAAGAGTATTTTTTTCATTCAGGGTGTTAGGATGGTGATGCAGAAATAAGGATGTATGGGATTTTCTTTCCCATTACATTGCCTCAGTCTATGTCTACTTAGTTAGCTATGCAGAAGGAAATGAGCAGTAAAAGAAAGGAAATGCAGTGACCCAAAGTTATGTGCAAGCTAAGGTAGTCAGTTCAGAGAAAAAGAAAACTGCAAAAGAAAAAATTGATCCCAAGGCTGTTCACTGCTAGACTGTTTGTTTTATTTTTAATCAACAGGATTAATTTGCAGTTAAGAAGATGTTATATTTTGAGACCTCAAAAATAAGTGAGCTGATAATCCTGGATTCATTTTCCTTTTTTTCCTTCATTCAGAATTTTCCCAGGAGATAAAACAGTGAGTGATAGCAGATCACCCTGTACCCCAGCCACAAGGTACCAGAGGACAAAGATTCTTTCAGAAGATAGGTCAGATGGGGCCAAATTTATCTTCTTTGCAAATTGCAAATAACCACTTTTCTTGTTTGAAGCAAAAGACAACAGAATCAGTAGCTGATAGATACTGGGGAATGGCTTTAAAAGAGAGAAATTTAGGTTAGACATTAGGAAAAAAATTTTTACTCAGTGTGGTGAGCCACTGGCACAGGCTGCCCAGAGAGGATGTGGATGCCCCATCTCTGGAGGTGTTCACGTTCAGGTTGGATGGGATCCTTGGCAGCCTGATCTGGTGAGTGGCAACCTTGAACACGGCAGGAGGGTTGGAGTGAGATTATCTTTAAGGTCCCTTCCAACCAAAGCCATTCTATGATTGTCAGTTCCAAAGCATTATTTTCCCTGCTCAATCTTCACTGACATAGCATCAGTCATTAAATTGTTCACTTAAACTTTGTTTCTGATATTTCACTGGTTGCAAATTAGACAATGTGCTCAGATTTACCTATCTTTTCCTCTCGTGTCTTAAAAATAAAAATAAAGTTGTTCATTTTCTGGATGAAATGCCTAATATTTTTTTAATCTGCCACAAAGGAAATTGTAATAGCTTTATTAATAATGAAAAAAATTATAATTTCTTTTTAAGTCAAATGTAAATATCAGAAAGAAACGAAACATAGATATATTTGTACTGTAAAACAGTTTAGAAATGGGGAGCTAAAAGCTTCCATGAGTTAGCTATTTCTATTTTACTTATTAAGAATAACTTCAACAATTAAAAAAAGGTAAATATCAGAAATCATAACCAAGCACAAAAAGAGAAAAACATTCATTATTTAAGAAAACATCAAGATGGAATTGTCTTGATGTACAAATAAACTACTGTAGATAATTGAAAATCAAGCTACATGTCCCTTGATTCTCCCTTGATACAATAAGGAATACTTTGTCTGCAGGAGTATTTAATCTAAACAGTAAACAGTAGATGTAGGAAGTATCTAAAAATCTGATTGTTTAACCCATTCTTTCCATAAACATAATAGGGGAAAATAATTTTTTTTTTCCTTTATTATTCTTGTGCTTTAAAAACATCTGCAGTTCCTTTTATTTTATTTAATATCTGAATCATAATTCTAATGGATTTTTTTATTCCTTTAGTTGGAAATTCTCTTACCATCTTTAAATTAACTTTTTTTTTTTTCTCTTTTAGCCTGTCTATTTCTTAAGGCAACGCTTCAGATTTATGAGTTTTTAATAGGTGTAATTTAAAACTACCTCAAAGTACTTTAAAAAGATGATTGATTCTTTAAAAATATTAAAAATGTTCTTCAAACTTCATAAGTTATTACATGTCATTGACCTTTTTTTGTCAGTTTCTTTTGTTGTCTGACTGCTTTTTTTACATTTTTTAAGGAAATGGCTCAAGTTACCAGATTATGTTAAATGTGCAATTAATGTAAGAGCTCTGCATTCACTTTTTAAAATGTTATTTTAACCACTTGAAGATTCTTATTATTCCATTAGATTTTCATTAGTACTGGAAAAGGATTTTAATTAATATGTATATATATATATGCATGGTAACAATTAAAGAAAAAACTATCATTGGTAAACAGTTGTTTGAATGATTTGAGTGTTTAATCCCAGGCATTTAAAGGGAAAATTCACACACAAATGAAACAGAAATAGATGCCATGTGTTTAATGTTTTTGCTAAAATATTTAAACCAGCATTTTCTGAAGATGTAAGACCGTGGAAAATTTTTCAGAGGGCTAGAGCATTTCTCCCTTGAAGGACGGCTGAGGGTACCAGAGTAGTGCAGCTTCGAGAAGGGAAGATTCCAGAGAGATCTCATTGTGGCCTTTCACAATTGTAGGATATTTACAGGAAAAAAAAAAAAAAAAAAAAAAAAAAAAAAAGGAGAATTACACATTATATTCATTATATTGGCAGATAGTGATAGGACAGGGAAAAATGTTTAAAAAGAGGGAAGATTTAAGTTAGATGTCAGGCAAAAGTTAGTCAGTGGGTGGTAGGTGTTGGGACTAGGTGATCTAAGGTTTTCTCCAATCCAAGCCATTCTATGATTCTATCATTTACAAAATGGAATATCTCTAATAAGAAGCATCTTTTTAGAATATGATCAAGTTACATGCAACTTTTTGCAGTTAATATAATTACATCCACTATAATAAAGACTTATTCCTTAAGAGACATCATCTGTTTCTTTTCTCATTTTGTCAGTTTTGATACTAAGCATGAGTGCATATGGGGAATTAACAACCGATGATGATCTTTATTCTGAACAGATATTGTTGTTGATTAAGTGACTGTAGACCTGTAAGTTTATGCTTTATTATTCATAATAAATTCATATTCCAAATCTGCAGTTACAGTTCTCAGCTATTTCCTGTGTAGACAGATCTGCTCAGATCACAATTTATTATTACATACCTCTTTCAGAAAATAACAAAGAAAAGGAGTGCAATAAGATCAAAAAGCATGAAGCTGCATTTTAGCATATGTATTCTATAGTAGAGTGGGTCTCAGGCCTTGCTGTTTGTAGTTTTGCTCACTATTCCAACCCCAAATTCCTTGAAATTGTCTGAATATCTCTATTATTAAGTAATAAATATAACAGTAACTAATAAACTAACAAATATAAAAGGTACCATTATTCACAGCTGTAATATGACCTTCTTAATTAATTTGCATACATATAAGTAATGATTTTTAAGATATATTAAGAAGTATTAACATGACTGCATAGTTACTTTTTCTGTTACAAACAAGGCTGACCTAATAACTGAAGGATTATGAGGTGGCTTTTTCCCCCTTACTGTGACCTAACTCTTATTTTCTCCTTACAACTTCTTTACAAAGGATAATGTGGTACAAAGCAATCAGAAATATAAGATCAAGGAAACAAAGCTTCCACTTCTTGCAAGTACCTCCCAATATCAGCTTGAAGACTTTGGGATATATCTTTCTTTTACATTTATTTGTGCAGGAAATTAGCCCTCAGCTTATTTTCTCAGAATTTCAGATGATCCCAAACAAATAACCATTTTATTTGTTCATTCATGACCCATGAAGTCTAAGAAAGCATATGCTACACAGATGCTTTATGCATGCACCGTAAATCTGATGTATCTAAAATATGTCTGAACCTTAGCACTTTTAGACCTATGCCGCTTTCTGAACTCTCACTCTAAATAAATTTTAGATATGTATTTTAACATGGAATCTGGCAGCAAAAAGCACAAAAAAAAATAGCAAAGGTATATATATAGATGTACTAATACTACGTACATCTGTAAAAACACTTACACCAAAGTAAAAAGAAATCAAAATATATTCTAGATTATTACTATTTTTTGAATATGGCAATTAATGGTTGTTCACAATATACCTATAATGAGGAAGAAAAACAGAAATTGAAAGGGGAAGATACTCTGTAAAAAATGTTGGTCTTAAGGCAATCTTTCCTCAGTCCTTTAGATGTCTGTGTCTGAAGGACTGATCAGCTGATATACTTCCACGAAAAAAAAATAATAATAAACCCAAAAAAACCCCCACAACTCCTTCAAAATATCCAAGGATTTTTCAAAGGATGAGTAAATAAAATGCTATTTTTCTCACTTAGACCAAAATACAAAATTTGGATCAGCAAATATTCAAGCCTCAACTAAAGGGGATGTTTGCTGAGCTCTCCAGCCAGAGCATTCTGGAAACTCAGTTATTAATGAGATCTGGTAAATCTCATGTGCCTGAAAACTCTTCATATTTAATTTACTGGTGTCTTCCCAATCCATCTTGCTGTACTAGCAAGGGAATAAAACCAAAGATCTGAATGGTGCAGCTGCTGTATCTCTGATTTCTGTGAATGCTTGTTTTTCAATCACTAAATTAACTACTATATTAAGACTATGCTAATGTGCACAGATGTAAAAACCAATGAATAACAAAACTTCTTTTTTTTTAATATGTAATATTTAATTTTTCAGCAGTCAGTGAACAAAGAGGTTTACTATAATTTAAACATGAATAAAAATGAAATTATCATTGTGTTTTATTTGTTTATTTGTTCATTATTGCTATTCATCCTAAAAAATAATGTGTAAGTTATCCAACTGTCTGTAGTGAAGCAAAGGACAAGTTTCAGGAGCCTTCCAGTGCTCCTAAAGTTTAAAGTTTCTGAAATATTTCAGTATTAGTTGAATAAAACTGTTAATAGAGAATATTTTAAAATGATATATTAACACATCATGAAAGTGTGATACATATTTTTAACATATTTGCCTCATTAATTTTAAGGCTGAACAATACAATGTTACTCTACATTATCTCTAACTGATTTTAATGAATCATTTATAAGGAAGGTTTGACATTCAAAGGACTTATTTTGTTCTTAGATAAACCACATTGTAGTGAAATACCTTTGCTTTCCATCACCCCATCCTTCACTCTGAAACATCACAAAGTTTCCTACTTCATCTGGAGCCATTTCTCTGTGTAAGCCTCAGATAAACATAAACTATTTCCTTTCATGGATAAAGAGAGGAGATATTGAAAGCTGTAATAATTTACATTAATGAGAACTATTTGTTAGATACTTCAAGCACATGATTTTCCAGAAGTATTCTAGCAGTATATCTTACTCTTCCAGTATAGATTACCGATCTTTGAATAAGGTGGGACAATTAAGGTGGAATATTCTCTGTATGAAATTGAATATTTTTAATTCAGTGAGGGTTTTTGTTTGTTTGTTTGTTTGTTTGTTTTTGAATAGATCCTTCTGCTCACATTTAAGGTTTAGAAAGTCAATCATCAAGACCTTCTGTTTTGAAGAAAACAAAGAAAAAAAAGTGTCAGGATTGTTGTACCCCCATGTAACTACTAATTATCTTCTTTTTTTCCTTAAAGCAGAATTTTTTATGGAAGAATGAAGTGCTTGATATTTTTCAGTGTTGAAAATCTGGTGTACAAAATATTATTCTCTCTGAAACAGACCTTCCTAAAATGGTTGCTTTTTGGTTTGGTTTGGTTTGTTTGTTTTTCCAAATAACTTCTGTAGTGGATGGTTCTCCTTCACTTCACTGCAAGTAAAAAAACAAACAAACAACAACAAAAAAAAACATGCGCTTATGTTATTGTCATTTTATACTGTAAGTTAAAAGAGAAATCTCTTTTACATACAGTCAAGGATTGAGATATAGCAGATTCTTGTTAAGGTACAGTAGCTTTTTCAAAAAGACAGAAAACACCAAAGCAAAACAAAGCAAAGGAAATAACAATATGAACATTTAATGGAAGAGGTTCCATTGTTATAAGACTAAAAAAAAACATCCTGAAAGATAGCTTTCCATTCTTAAGCAACAGAATTCAATTTTGACAAACCAAGAATTTGTAACAATAGAGTTACAATAGTTACTGCTGTTTTCTATAAGCAATATATGACAAAGAATCAATAAAATCTTGTCAAAGCTACTTTTAAAAGCTCATACATACAAAATGGTAGCTCTACCACAAATTTAATACTTGTTTGTAGCTAACCACCAAATTGCACAACTTAGAAACAATGTAACCATGCTGCATAGCTCAAGGCTGCAAGAAAAGAATATTACCTTTGCTTTCATGTGATAAATTTGAGATACTAACTACAGCTCCTCCAATACTGTACAGCAGTAGAGACACAAATCTGGAGACAAGAAATCCAGGGAGAGTTTTGAAATAGATTAAAAAGTATTTCTCAAAGCTACTGTCTTACACATAATGTATTTGTTTTCCTAGAAATTTCTTTTTCTAGAAATTTCTGTACCTGATAAAAGGAATAAATAATTTCATCAATTCCAGTTAATTTTAGCACAGCTTTGAAGTGTCCAGTGACATCACTTTACTTCCAGAAAAGCGTAAAAGGACACTCAGACTATCTTTGTTTTTCTTTTTATTTTTTCAAACATTTCAATAAAATGAAGCTTTGTTTTTCATGCATAGAGACTTGACTGTTCAAAGCTCATTGTTCTTTCCAAGTGCTGTACACATTATTTTAAGCATATTTTAAATAAATCATGATTGTTTTCACATGAACTGCCCCAAATCCTTTCTCAAAAATAATCTAAATTCTAGACATTACTTTGCACCTGCTTATATTGTAAAAGACATCTTCTGTAAATCAAGGCTGAGCTCAGTGAAGTTTCACCGAACTACAACTGCTAAGATT
This sequence comes from Phasianus colchicus, assembly GCF_987193195.1. Taxonomy (NCBI): domain Eukaryota; kingdom Metazoa; phylum Chordata; class Aves; order Galliformes; family Phasianidae; genus Phasianus; species Phasianus colchicus. Next base: position 43,725,383 of record NC_143439.1, read on the forward strand.
CTGGCACTGTGATTTATCCAGTATTTACTGAGACATTCAGTTGGCAGAACAGAGATCTCGTTCTGCTTTGTGAGTGTTTGTTTGAATCTTTTATCTTGTTAAATCAGAGTCTTCTTGACACATGAACCACAGACAAACCCAGCAACTCAAAATTCAATGAAAATTGGTTTCTGTCTCCTATTTCACAATGATAATATCAAGCAATGAATCAGCCCAACTTCATTAATAAATATATCTCAATTTGCCTTGATTATTCAGAGCTAGGAGTAGTCAGTGGTAAATATCTTAATAAAATCCAGGGAAATATTGCTAGCTCAGCAGATATCAGTGGAAAAAAAGAGATGTACAAGCCCATGCAGTAGAAGACAAGTTCAGAAAACGAAACTTGGTGAAATTTTTTTAAAATTGTTTTTGTTGTTGTTGTTATTGTGTTGTTGCTGCATTTTTTTACCTGTCCATCTGCTAATTCATCATAAGTCTTTTATTCCTTCCTTATTTATAAGTCCAAATGAAGGAAGCCTTCTGGTTCTGCATTCTACCAACGTTCAATTTACCAGTGGCCACTGTCTAGCTGTTTTTTTCAGATAGATATAAACGAGCATTTTCTGCTGTTCTAAAGATTTCAAATATTCTCTCTCCCTTTCACCCTTTGTGAAAATATAACCAAGATGAAAAAATAAAAAATACACAAAGCCACTTCTGGGTTAATTACATGGCAGAATTGAGGTGGCTAAACTCTTTGTAGGCTGTAAGCAAATATAAGTAAGCAAATACACTGATATAGTATTTCAGCCTGCCCTATGTAGTGGGAGACTACCAGTCCTTGCAGGAGATTTTCCTAGGATCTGAACTTAACTTGACAATTACAGATAAAAATGAAATCATGAATAAAATAGAAAATGATATAGTAAAAATGTCCGTTTGTTACTATGATGAAAATATATTTATTGTCATTATAAAATGACATTTTTTTTAAGTTTAATTTTCTCTTACATTAAGGCTACAGCTATTTCACCAGGGTACATGGTTGTAGGGACAGCTACGAAAAGGAATTCCATGAAGAAAGACATTCACATATCAACTTTAAGAATAATTAGTACAATGTACTGTTACCCTCTTTTATTTTTAGGATAAGAAAAACTTTCTGCTTAATCAGATGCAAAAATCTCTAATCTAAAAATACTAGTAAACCATTGTCTAAAGTAAATTGAGGAATGAATTTGTTGTCTGAAAACAAGAAAAAGTGCTTTGAATTTTTATTAATATGCATTAAACAAACTCCTATTTCTCAGTGAAATGACAATAACAACATGTTCAACTTTTTTATAAAAAAAGAACACTGTTTCTATTACACCTATCATCGATAATAAGTATATTGAAAATAGCAGACAGGCAGCACATTAAACTAGCTTAAAGATATATTAAGAAGATGTCAAAGTGAATGCAGGGGAGATAAGCCTTTTGAAGCTATATACCAGTAAAACTATGAAAAGAAATGAGAACTGGGAGGAAAAAATCACTTTTACAAAAACCATTTTAACAGAAAAGGAAATAAAGAGACTGATGCTTAGTAAGTACTAATAAATTGGTGTGAGCATAATTTTCCTATCAGAATAAAAACCATGAAAGCCTCAGTAGCTGTATTTATTCAGGCTTTGCATGTGTTTTAAAGTGAATGTATCTGAAGTCAGGTTATACAAACAAGTATGAAACATCAAGCTTTACAGTTTTCAGAAGATGAGTACAGAGTGATGTCTCCACACGGGATCTGAGAGACACCAGAGTGCTGATGTGGAAATAGGAAGGCAGTCAACACAAAGACGGTAGCCCCAAGGGCCCAACAATTGTCAGTGAATGCATCTACCAGAAGTGAGATTATACTTCTGCTACTGTGAAGCTCAAGCAGGTCTGATTTTACACAACCATTTCCTACGCTCATAGACTCCAATGCCTGAAGCATTTTATGTCGCTCTTTTCACAGGGGAATTGAGAAAGAGGAAATGAGGCCACAGCTAAGCCGCTGTAAAACGTGAATTTTTGTTACCAGTCTTTTGCTACAAATTGTTTCCTTAATGTTTATTAGAAGGCCCCTGTCTCCCCAGGGCCTAAGTCAGGGACTTAACTAGAAAGTTACCTAGTCTGATATGGCCTTCTGATTCTGACTCGCTTTCATTAGTTCAGATTAGCAGCAGTAAATTAATGGGAAGAAGCTTAAGGTCTATCAAAAGGGGCTTCAGGACCTTGGGGCAGTAAGTTGAAGGAGGAGCCATGGGAGGTTCAGTTTGGATATTAGGAAAAAAATTATTCTCAGGAGTGGTGATGCATTGGAGCAGACTGCACAGAGAGGTGATGGAGTCACTATCCCTGGAGGTTTTCAAGAAAAGGGTAGATGTGGCACTGAGGGACATGGTTTAGTGGGCATAAGGGTGAAAGCTTGATAGTTGGACTTGATTATCTTAAAGATTGCTTTCCAACTTAATGATTGTATGATTATGTGATTCTAGGATCTCTCCGTCTACTGATCTTTGCTAAGTGTGAGCTTCCAGGTATTATAGTCATTTCTAGGAACAGCACAAAAGTCCCATGTGTAACTTTCAAACTAAGAAACAATCTTCTGGTAGGATTCAGTCACAAACAACTATTCCAACACAATTACTGTTATAGCTATGTTTTAAGAATCTTCTAATTTCTTCTGTGAAATTCTGTCCTGCTCAACTCTTCCTAGCTTTATAAATGCCTTCATTTTACAGAGCAGCTTTCATATTTTTATTCCAATTAGGTTTCTTTTCTCTTTCACACACATACAAAAAAACTAATTAAAAGTTCATGAAAATTGTTAATTTCAAAGCATTGTCCAGCACCAGATCTTTTGATATTAAGAGAGTCAAAATACATAGGCAGAGAAAAACTGTAGTTTTCATAATACTGTCATATTAACAGAAGGATTGCTGTCAAAAACAGAAAAAAAAGATTATCGCTAATAAAAAATTCTTGCATTTGTCTCCTGACTGAGTCCTAAGCTGTATGCTGTATTTGTTGGTGGACCAACAATTTTCTATGCTGGGACAAGCATAGTCATTCTAGTTGCTCTCTAACTTGATGTTTACAATATTCTTCTGGATAAGGATGATGGATGAATCTGAATTTATTTAAGAATAAGATTAAACCTGCTCTCTTATTATGTGGAGATGATCTGGTCATCAAACAATTATGGATAATTGAGTAACAGTCCTCTTCTGGTAGCTTCTCAGAAGAAAAGGATGTGTGACCCAATTTTCTGTAGGTGACACAATATTTTGTAATGTCTTGGAAATGTTAGAGAAATAATTCCAGAAACCTTATTTTCTCTAACATTGCCTCCTGATGCCACTGGCTGAGACAACTGTAAATCTGATTTTAGTCCCTACTACTTGTACTCAAATGCCTAGGAAAAAATAGTTAAACAAAATTGTGTTGTCTGTCTGACGCATCTGTTGTATATATTAGCCCTGCAATTATTACTGGTCTATGAATATGCACCTTATAACCTGTGTTGTCAAGAAAACCTCTCAAAATTTTCTCCTTCTTTTTAATCCACAAACTGAAATAACTCATATGGCTCAGAAATACATGGTGTTATAGATGATAAATATCCCAATGTCTTGAAAATAATTGTTTTCATTACACATGCTCATTTACATGAGCAGTGATTTCAAGAGCCTTTTTTTTGGTTCTCCGTTGATGTAGAAATGGAAAAAGTTTTTTGTCAGATCTTGTCAGCATTAAGTCTGTATTTACATTCTGAAATGCAAATAAAAACATGATTTTTGTCTCCTAAGCTGTGGTAGATCAAATTAAAAGAAGAAAAAGAAGAAGAAAAAAAAATGATATTGAAATTGATGATTGTTATAGTATTTAATTTTACTTATTCTGAGCTCATTTGATATTCTCAATTGGCATGTACTCCAATTTCAACTTGAACTTTGATTGTCTTCAGATATCTTTGTTAATAAAATTTATTGCTCTAAGTATTGTTGATAAAAAAGTAAACCTTTGTTATCAAAGCACTGGGAATAGCAAGTAATTCCATTGTAGCATATGTTTGACATGCTTAATAACATGAGGAAAGGGCGTGTGATCCATGGCAGCCAGCACAGTTTCACCAGAGGAAGATCATGTTTAACCAATCTGGTGGCCTTCTATGATGGAGTGACGGCATCGGTGGACAAGGGAAAGGTGACCGATGTCATTTACCTGGACTTGAGCCTTTGACATGGTCCCCCACCACATCCTTTTCTCCAAACTGGAGGGATGTGGATTTGATAGGTGGACCACTCGATGGATAAGAAATTGGTTGAAAGGCCGCAGACAGAGGGTGGTCATCAATGGCTCTATGTCCAGGTGGAGGCCGGTAACGAGTGGCGTCATCCAGGGTTCTGTCTTGAGACTGGTGCTCTTTAACATCTTTATCAATGACATCGATGACGGAATTGAGTGCACCCTCAGCAAGTTTGCTGACGACACCAAGCTGAGTGGTGCGGTCGACACGGTTGAAGGAAGGGATGCCGTTCAGAGGGACCTCAAGAAGCTAGAAAGGTGGGCCCGGGTGAACCTGATGAGGTTCAACACAGCAAAGTGCAGAGTTTTGCACTTCAGCCGGAGGAATCCCATGCATCCATACAGACTGGAAGGAGAGGTCCTTGAGAGCAGCCCTGTGGAGAAGGACCTCTGGGTCTTGATAGATGAAAAACTTAACATGAGCCAGCAGTGTGCCCTTGCGGCTTGGAAGGCAAATGGTATCCTGGGCTCCATCAAAAGAGGGGTGGCCAGCAGAGGGGTGATTGTCCCCTTTCTACTCTGCTCTTGTGAGGCCCCATCTGGAGTACTGTGTCCAAGTGTGGAGCCCCCAGTACAAGAAAGACAGGGAGCTGTTGGAGAGGGTCCAGTGGAGGGCCACGAAGATGATCAGGGGACTGGAGTACCTCCCCTACAAAGACAGGCTGAAGGAGCTGGGCTTGTTCAGCCTGGAGGAAAGAAGACTGAGGGGGTGACCTCATTGCAGCCTATCAGTACCTAAAGCCTACAAACAGGAGGGGAATCAACTCTTTGAAAGGGTAGATAACAGCAGGACAAGGGAAATTGGTTTTAAGTTGAAGGAGGGAAGATTTAGGTTGGACGTCAGGGGAAAGTTCTTTACAGAGAGAATGGTGAGGTACTGAAACAGGCTGTCCAGAGAGGTTGTGGATGCTCCGTCCCTGGAAGTGTTCAAGGCCAGGTTGGATGAGGCACTGGGCAGCCTGGTCTAGTATTAAATGTGAAGGTTGGTGGGCTTGCCTGTGGCAGGGGGGTTGGAGATTCATGATCCTTGAGGTCCCTTCCAACCCTGGCCATTCTGTGATTCTGTAATTCTGTCTCGCTTATCATGTTTCTTAACTTGAAATAATGGTTAATGGCCTCTATCAGGAACCCGATACAGAACTAAACAGAAGATACACATGATATCGTACATTCTTGCAGTCCTTTTTTCCGATGGAATCTAAGAATAGTTAAACCCATCTGCTTTCCAGCACTGAAGAAAAACAAGAAAAGCAACAAGGACTCCATTCTGCTATAAACAACTCTAAAGAAGTTCTACATTTTTTATTTTTTTTTATTTTTATTTTCTGGGATGTAACAGCTGTAGTTAAAAAATGACCAGTTAGTATGAGCATTATAGGAGGACTTTGGTTCTCACATTCGTTGAAGACAAGGAGTGAAATGATCACTTCACAGAAATATACAGCTGTGGCTTTAAAACCATATGTATAAAGATGAGACAGAATCTGGCTCCAAATGAGATATTTGGACTCTATTGCATATGACAAATAACTGCATATGGAGTGTTCAATTTATTTTCTCATCTGAAGATTTCTGGACAGAAATTTTCCTTGTCTCTTACTCACATAAATAGTTCCACTGAATTGGAAATGCAAAAAACCCATTTTAAGCCTACAGTCCCAGCTTTCTAACAAACTGTATTTTCACCTACCATGAGGATATGCAGTTTCTCTTTTTACTTATCGCACCAACAAAACTGGGAAATGGTACTTAAAGAGAAGAAAAAACGCATGTTTTCTTGATTACATTCATGAAGACCAGTGTAGGCAATGTAATTAGTGTTTGCAATACATTTCTAATTATTTACTGTATGTAGAGCACTTTCACTATTTCTGTCCTGCTTGCAATATTACAGAGTAATCTTGCTTCTCCCAGTCCAGGATTTGAAATGAAAATATTGTCTTACAGGGACAAACCAATGCATTCTCCTTTCATATTCTGCAACTCGACTGTACAGATTATGAAGTTCTGAAATGAACCATTTGCAGAAAAAAAGTGCCTTTTAGAATGCATTATATTCCAATTTATAAAATGTGACAGTGTTTTTACTTTTTAACCAAACATTTTCTGATAGCATTCTATGCATATGAAAACTCTACTCCTGGGGTAAGTGAAGCTAAGTCATTCCTTTTGTGGTAATGGAAGCCATTATGTAGGCTATGTGACAGGGAAGGTTTTGTAATAATCCAAACAATACCAAATGTACCTGTTGTGCCCTGAAACAAAGGTATTTGCCATCAGAAACATTAAAAGTCTGAAATCAAACCTGAAGCAAGTAGTTCACTTAATTTGATTAATATTTCTGAGAAAAGTTTTAGAAAAAAAGAATACAGAGCTTACTGAATAAGAAAATGTTATCTGTTTATATATTAGTTCAGTATTTGTATTATGTAATAACTGCTGATTAAATAAAACCATGCTACCAATGTTGTATTAGAAAATTCAGTTAAAAAACTCAGAAATTTTATCTTTTTTCTGTTTTCTCATTTTTTGGTCTTATCTGAACAACAGAGCAGAATTCAGACTAATTTTGTAGACCTGCTACATACAAACTCAACAAATTACTTGTATTTATTTATATTTCCTGAAAACATGGGATTTTAAGACCTCTAAATCCATTTAAGAACTCAGAAAGAACCCAAATCTATGCCTTTTCCTTAAAGTCTTTTGGGTTAATATGGATGTAAGCCAAAGATGGATAATCTTGTATTGTATTCTTTTAATTTTGTTTTTCATATAGTAGCACATTCTGATTGTTTGTTTGTTTGTATGTAAATTCCATAGAAAGCTTTGAGAAATTTGATTTTGGTTGAATAACCAGAAGGACACAGTCAGGAAGAATTGGTTGAAAAAACTTCATAAAGTGCCAGCTTTTTTTACAAAAGCCTTTTTTTTTCTACAAAAGCTAGAAAAATGAAGTGGATGTGTAACATTTAGTAGTTGGAAGGGCACTATACTCTAAAATAGAAGCAGGTGAAGAGAGATTTCAATAAATAGCACTCTAGAATAAAATGACAGGCAGAACACAACAAATAACAAATAAACAATCTATTTTTTATTTCAATTTTTTTTAGTAAATTTGTAAGAAAAAGATTTGATTTCTTGAAACAGTTAAATAAATTTGTTTTTACTTGCAACAGGTCAGAAAAGGTTATTAAGGTATTTTACTTTAGGAAGTTTATTAATATGAACAAGGTCTTGGATTTTGCAATGCAAATTCTTATCATTTGTCATCATATCAAATTAAGCCATCATTTGAATTTCTTTTTTTCTTTTTTTCCTATATAAAATTATATACAGAATGTATGAATATCTCATCTGCACATTTAACATTGTTTATATCCACTTAGGAACTTGGTTGTGTGGGAGGATTCTTTTGTCTTTAATATGCAATTCCATTTGGCTGTTATTGTTAATGTACTGAATCCATTATTTACTGATTTTTTGTGTGTTACAGTGTTTAAGCTGGGTATATAAAAGCTATAATATAAGATCCTAATTCCTTCAACTTTAGCTTTTTTGTGTTCTTCACAGCATTTATTAGTATTTTAAAAATTCTTGTTTCTAGTCTTACTTTCATTCTCATTCACTGCCATTCTTTGTCCTCTTATTCAGCCTTATTCAACAAAGTTTCAATCTTTGTCTTCTTCCTCTTCAAGTTTATCCATGATGGAATCTGAGAATGACTGAATGTAATAATTGTCCCTAGAAGAATTGTTGTAAGGAATACTGTGAAAAACAACTTGTTTGTCCCTATAATGACCTAGTTGTTTTCCTCTTTTCTGTTCAAAGAGTACAAAGAGGTACTTTATTCGGCTGTGTAACTCAGTTTAAGGAGTTTATTTATTAGACAAATGAAGTTTTCCTCCTATTTCCTTGCATCTTGGTAGAGATAATTTTTAAATTTTATCTATTAAAAATTACTCTAATCTGTGACTGGGGAAGACGCCAGTACAGTTATGCCAGATCAGTGTTTTTACAGTTCATGTTCCCTTACAATGGTAGTTCCTGTTTTAAGTACTTTCTTCACATCTTTCTAGTAGGTTTCCCAAGTTGAATGTATTATTTGTATTTTGTTCCTTTGTATTGTTTCTGGTAACCTGTAGCCTATAGCATGTTTTATGATGTAAACATTATTGGTACAAGGCTTATTGTCTATGTGCAATACTATTCAAACAATGAAGTCTTTCAAGAGCTATTTACTGATTGTGTAGATTCAGCATTTTAGTGAATTTCATTGAAAACTGGGCTTGTCGGTGACCCACATCACTTGGAAATGATATAATGTGAAAGAGAGACTTTCTAAATAAAATCATTAGGTACTTTTTCAGGTGTAGGATTTCAACTTGTAACATAATGGACGGAAGATCCCTTGCATTGTTTACTATGATCATCAGAGTATTATACTGCACTGTTATAACAGAGAAACTATTTCCCTGAATAGCTATTTCTCTACATTTATAACATAACCATAGGAATGATGAAATTTTCTTTTCTCTCTATTTAGTATGGTGGTTTGAATTAGAACAAACATTCTCTGCCATGAGTAACATTTACCAGAAGCCACTAAAATCCTCATACACCTATGCAAAAACCTAATGGAAAATACATGTTGGCTGTAGTGTTACAGAAGTACAAGTGATTATTTGTTCTCTGATTTGGATACTCCGTTGGAAATATATTAAATAGGCTCCATCTCCAGCAAATCTGGATTTCTGACAAATTTTAAAGTGGAATATTCATACTTCACATTGCTAATGACTTCTGAAAATTTAAAGCTATATTCACTGCATCTGAAAATGTGCCTTTCCTTTTTATCTCAGCACACAGGATTCAGTTTATGGATATCAAGTTAGAATGTTCATGGAGAAATTAATTATTATTGTTTAAAAAGAGGGATTTGCCTAAAAACAAGATATATCCAACTGGTTCTTTACAGAAATCCTGCTGGAAAGCAGCTGATATAAAATCTTAAAATACTAGGAAAAATCTAGTTCAGATCCCATTTTATGCACATTGGGTGAAAGCCAGCATAAAGGCAGTGGATTTATTTTTCCAGAGCTGGATTTGACCCAGATGTCTGTCCTGTTTACACATGTGAAAGCCCATTAAACTTATTGGGATTGCAATTATATAAATGGAGGCCAAAATATTGTTCTTTTTGGGGAACTTAATTTGAACCTAATGTAAAAATTGGCTATTAAATTAATATAGGGATATATCCTGTTCATCCTCTGTCTAGTACATCTGGGCAGGAAATCTCATAACTGATGTAACTCTTCTTTAATAAAGTACTAAATCTGAAACTTTATGGATTCATGCACAGTGTGTAATGATTGGGTTAGAATTACAAATGCTTCAGTTGTAAAATATTCTTCTCTTACAGTGTATAAGACACATGAAAAATTTAGGGGAAAATAAAAGGATAATGAAAAAAAATCATGTTAGCAACACCTTTAATTTTGTTTTGTTTCAGAAAATAGTACTGAAAGAATAACAATCATGTAGAATTAGTTTATGTTCATTAAGAAAGGTGAAAATTAGAGTTTAGGCAAGATTCTGGAAGTGCCGATTAGAATGAAAACATTAGACCTTGGTTCTGCTTGTTTATTTGAACTGCTGGATTATTGGTCAAAGAATAAATCAAGTTCCTGGCATACTGTTTTAGAAATGATAAAGGAAATTGAATAATCAACACATACAAAAAAGCAAAATGAACACAGAATCACAGAATTTTGGGGGCTTGGAAGAGATCTCTGAGTATCATTTAGTCCAACCCCCTGTTAAGCAGATTCCCTAGGGTGGGTTGCACAGGAAAGTGTCCAGATAGGTTTTGAATATCACCAGAGCTGGGAACCCCACAACCTGTCTTGACAACCTGTTCCATTGCTCTGTAACTCTCAAAGTGAACTTTAACCACTTTTATGTACTAATATGTAATTGTAAAATAAATCAAATTTTCTTTCTTCAATGCACACTCTTTTGTGAACTTTCGTTAAAGTAATAATATACTACAACAGTGTGCACAGAATCTGCCAGAGATCTATTTTAGCTGAACATGTTAGACTTAAGACCTACTTGATAATAAATACATTTTGAGGCTTGCTTTTTTGAAACAAGAGCAGGCAGGCTATAAAATATGAATATAATCCACAAATATATTTTTCCTACATCTATAACTGCAAACTCAAGAAAGATGATGGGTATCTGTGGCAGAATTTCTTTTGTTGGGCAGTGTTTCTTATCCATAATATTTTCAGCGTAAGTGAAAAAAAGCCTTCCATGACTTTTTGAAAGTAATTCCCTGCTTCTTTCCTGGATCTGGAACCAGCATGGTATAAATTATGTGGCACAAGTCCCTTTAAAGACATATCTTCCTATAATGCAGGCAAGACTGATGACCTCTGTTGACTTGCTGGTGGGAACATCTGCTCTACCATCAGGGGTTCCTCACTGCCTGTCCCTGCACAGACCAGTAAAGACTTTTCAAAGGAAAGAAAGCTGGGGAAAAGAATAATATCCCTGAAATGAAGACATTACAGAGTGAGTAGTGGTAATAATGGTAGATATCAAGATTAAATAGATGAAACTCATTTTAAATAAGCTTAGTTTTACTAGCATAGAAAATACCTCACCTATTTTTGATATGAAAATCAATTTTTTCCTTTCATATTTTCTCCTCTCATTAAGAAATTTCCTTCAGAGCAAGTAAATACTTAGTTTTCAGGAAAGCTCAATCATTGTTGACTATTATGAACATTCATATTCATGTACTGATTGAGAAAAAGTTCAAGATTATTTCCCGATAGAATGTTGCAGTGCCTTGTGGTCATCTTGCATTTCTATTCTCTGTGGTTTCACTACAGAAACTGATGCGCAGCACAGGAGATCTGTTAGAAGTAGATTATGTGAACTGTGCTAAAGGAAGTTTCAGTTTTCCCTTTCCTCTTCTGCTAAAAAATTGCCTTCCAGTGCAAAATGCTCAGTGAAAAATATTTGTTTCACGTAGTAGGTTTTTTGAACAGTGAGAGATTTGAACACATTTGAAAATGCTTTCTTGAGTCAGAGAAACTTCCATATCTTAAAGAAGCATGCTGACTATTTTTTTATTATTCATGTTTATATAAAGTAGAATTTTCATAAAAATCTTGGAAGATGAAAAATTCTGGCATTTTCCTGGTTAAACTATTTCTGTAGATTGATATTCACTCTGTAGTTATACTATAAGAATATTCTACTCTGGTAAGATTAATCTACTAGAAGTGTTGAAATGTTTGTAGTTTGTAAAAAAAAATAACTACATTTGTGTCATTAGTTTCAGCTGGAATTGAATTATTTCTTCTTCGTAGTGTCTGGTATGGTGCTATGTTTTGGCTTTAGGAGAAAAACAACGTTGACAACATACCAACATTTTTAGTTGCTGCTGAGCGCTGCTGTACAGAGCCAAGGCACTCCAATTTCTCAGTTCCAATCAGCAAAGAGTTGGTGGGGGACCAAAGGAGCAGGGAAGGAACAGAATCAGGACAGCAGACCGACCAACTGACCACAACTAAGCCAGAGGAATATCCCATACCACATAACATCACGAAGGAGAGTTTTTTGAAGGTGTAGCAGTTCATCTCTCTCTCTTTCACTGCTTGGGGGGCTATCTGGGTATTGGTCAGTGAGTGATGAGCAACAGTTTGTGCATTACATGTTGTATATTTACATATATACCTATATAGTTAAAAAAAAAAAAAAATGCCTGGCAGGGGAGATACCATGATTAAGCAGGTGGTTTTTACAGCAGGAAGTTAATCTCCTGCACTCCAGGTGTGCTGATCACTGTGATTTTCTCTCAAATGAGGGAAACTTGCTGTGTAATTTGTGGTAGTGGGCCTTTATTGTCCTAACTATTATCCTTTTTGCATTCTCTATCTTAGTAAATAGTTTTATCTTGATAGTTTTATCATGAGTTCTACTTTCTTTTTTTCTGGTTCTGTCCTCTGTCCCACTTGGAAGGGGAGGAGTGAGTGAACAACTGTGTGGTGCTGAGCTACCTGCTGGGTTAAGCCAAAACAGTCTGGTAATAACAATTATTTGTTCTTGCTAAATAATTATGTCTGGCTTTGAGTTATTAGCATGCATGTAGCGTCTATTATTAATTTTTTTAATTTTGTTACTGATCTTATTAAGAAGACCCTTTATCAGGTATTTGTATGAAAGACTTCATGCTCCAATCTCTGTATATGCACAGAAACATAACCGCAAGTGTAGCTTAGTAAAATAAAGCATTGCTTAGATGTTCTGAAATCCTGAATAATGAATTCAGACTGGTTTCTAGTTTGAAAAATCAACTATTAAATTGGATTTAAGCTTTTACTTTCATTAGACAAGTTCCTGCACTCTCTTATTCACATCAGTATAATGTTTCTTCTAGACGCCAGATCTTTATGTTGGCAGGTGTTGATTGTGGGGTTGGCATCTATTAAACATAGAAGATATTTTAGAACATCTTAAATGTATTTGAATCATTAAAGGTTAAACACATGACTCGTTGCAGTGGATAGCAAGAATTACTCTGAATTCTGTGTGCATTCGACCATATCTTTTGTGCTGCTGTATGAAAATGAACCTGGTTACCACCAAGATTTTTCAATATGAAACAAGATATTAAAAGTTCTCAATCATTTAATCATATAATCTGAGTATTTTCTGTTGTGTTCCGTAATCTGTTGTTTTTTCCACATATGTCATAATTTTTGGTTTTATACATTGATTTGTAGCCCAAAGAAAGACAGAATCAAAAACATCCAAATGAGTGGCTTTGTGTTCCATATTTTTACCCATGTTCACAGTCTGCAGATATTTCCTTTTTCTGTTGTTGCTGTTATTTTACTTAAATTCATTTTTTGGGCCATTGTTGACCCTCAATTAAGACATCAGATATGGATTGTTTCATCTTAGACACTTACTCAAAGTTTAAAATGACACATCTGATTTTTTTCCCTCGTTTCAAAATTAGAATCACTAGATCAAAAAATCTCTAGAAGTGGATATTTTATACATGTATTTTTATTCTCCGATGTATTTCTCTTGCACATAGGTATAAAATTCAATTCTGGAGGCCTCTTCTGTGAAATCTCAGTTTGTGACAGAAAATAAATTGCTTGTTTGTCTTATTTTAGAAAAAGTAAAGAACACCTTTCTCCTTGTTCTTATTTATGAAACAAATTCTGCTGTTAGAATCTTTTCACTGAAATTTCTTGCAATTGCATGATGTGCCACAATCACTGCATCACCAGGAAGCCTACTGTTAGAGAGATCCTATCTTTCACTATGATTTCAGTTTAAGTGTGATTTTGACACTGCTTTAGAGTTGGAAAACAAATTGAGCTAAGAATGAATGTGGTTTAAGCCTGAAAAGGTTTCTTTAGATACATGCATACATTGAAATCATCACATCTAAAAATCTGCATATCTGGAAATACTGAACAAATTGCCAAGCCAACTGGTTGTTTCCCTCTGAGATTTATATGTTTATATACCCACATGCATATTTAAACAATCACATTCTTAAAGCGTTACATAGCTGCATTCAGTTGGATGACACAGAGGTACAACTTCAGCTTTTTTTTTTTCAAAGCATTCATTTGGAGGCATTGTATTTATAGAACCTGCTATTTCCTTTAGCAGATACAAATTATACTGGGCAAATTTTAACATATCACTTCAAATAGAGCAGTATTTCAGTAATACCTTTTACAAGTTCTGGATTTGATTGCAGTGGGAAAATATAAGAAACAGAACAGAGCAGAATTGCTTGATCTTTCTTGAAGCTCCTTGTTGATTCATTTCCATAGCTTGAGGACAAAAGGAGGTGGCTCCTTTCTAAGAAGTTTCCTCATATTTGCAGAAGTATTTGGAAAAAAAGTTATCTCCTGACTTGGGGGGGGTTTGTCTGACCGCATTTCTTGACTTACCAGCTGGGAATTATTGATTCCTATGTGCAAATCTTGCCGTAATGATAACGCTAACTCTCCGCCTCTGGTAACAAGCCACAATTTCAAATATTTGGTTGTAAAAAGATAGAAGGTATTTAGATTGCTTACCTACTTTCTAGCATGAATGTATGACAAATTCAGCCTGTTTATTTCATAGAGAAGCCGTAAATACAACTTCTCTATTGATTTGATGCTGACAGCCAAAGAATACATAAATTGATTTGATATTGTACTGTATCTTTGAAGGCCACCGGGAAGGCACTTACAGAGATTTAGATCAGAAATTAATTACATCTACTGTTATTAAAATCCGAGACAATCACAGAATTGTTGAATGTACTGTGACTGATTGTTCATAGAAACAGGTTGCCCAGGGAGGTTGTGGAGTCTCCATCATTGGAGATGTTCAAATCCTGGCAGGACATGGGCCTGAGCAACCTGCTATAGCTGACCCTGCTCTCCAGAGGTCCTTCTCACCTCAATTTTTCTGTTTCCATGACTTTTCTTTTTCTTTTCTTTTTTAACCTGCTTGTTTTCATAATATCAAGAGAAATGTTTACAAAATAGATCTTCTTCTGCATAGAAAAAAAGAACAAAGTTTATATGAAATAAATAACTTCTGTGAAGATATCTCCAAAGTCCTTCTTGCTTCATAAGTAAGTTTTTTTGGAATTCATATAAAATGAAATAATAAAAGAGTATTGTAAGCAGTTATAGCAGTTCTAAAACGCAGTCTGTCTGGAAAAAATATATTACTGGTAAAAGGCATTTCATTTATAAAGGTAAAAATGCCTCTATAATTACTAAACTTAATTAAGGAGAGAAAATTCTAATTGAAGTCAGTTTGCAAAATCATATTTGAAGAAAGAAATACCACAATATAAATTGACATTACATGAATTAATAAGTACAGATGTATAAAACTATTACATACAATATAGTTGGATGACAATTTAAATAGTTTGTCAGGTTGCAGAATATAAAAGAAGGGTATTAAATCTTATTGAAGAGCTGTCTCTAATAAGGCAATCAGAGCATTGAGATAGCTAAATGGAGAGGAGATGTGGTTTGCTGCCACTGAATTGGCTGCTAGGAGAATCCTGCTACAGGGATCTGTGCTTCCAAATTTGGTATGAGTTACTTGTGTAATTTGGGACAAATCATTTCAGCTGGTGGGGAACTGCCCTTTTTTGTCCTTGTTCCCACTTCTGTATTTCCAGATATTTCTTATGTGTAATGTAAGAGAACAAAGCCTGTTAAAAGAAAAAAAAAAAAAAAAAAAAAAAAAGAAGAAAAAAAAGAGAAACCTATGAGTTCAAAAGCTATTATTCAAATTTCACTATGCACATTTCCTTCGAAAGTAAGCATCTTTTCACAAAACATTAGAAATCACAGTAGAAACAATGTGTTTCTGCAGATACGCATTAAGTATACAAGCAGATGAGAACAGGGAAAGAATGGAAAGAAAGCAAAACAGCTACAGCTACTTGTGCTTTGCTTTTGACCTATTTTTAATATGAAGAAAGATGCTATTAGATAAATATTTCTGTTTTTAAACAGCAACCACTCTATCACATACACAACTATGTTATTTTTTGCCATACTTGCAAAGTCTTTTCAGTCTCAGATTATATTATACACAGGTGATCTTCATTAGCATCATAATTTCAATCACATGTATCTTTGAATGGTTGTGCACTCATGTTTAATGAGCTAGAACCAACTTCTAGAAATAAAGATATTAAAGACATTTAACAGTTCATTTTTCTTTTTTTGGCCACAAAAAATTGAAGAATTACTTGCTGTAGCATTTCTGTGTACATCAATAGGTCTTTAACTGTCTTTTTGTTTATTTTTACAAGTCACATCAATAAGTTTTTACACAGATTTGGTGAGTGCAGAAGCAGCCTCCTCCCACCAGATGTTTTTGGAAAGTGATAAAACACTGTTAGTAAGTCACTCTGGGGGAGAATACTATTGCTAGTTACTGTAGAAAGCAGTAGATGTGAAATGTTTCCAATTGAATGTAACTGAATGTAATTTTACTCTGTAATACATATGAGTCATTATAGTTCTTCCTAAATAAAGTCATCAGAAAAGGAAAACAATATTGCTTGGAGGATAATTTGAAGGAGAATGAAGGAGCTCATAAGGTTGCAGAAGAGATTTTTACATTGCCAATGTAGCTTCTGCTGAAGCAGACCAAATGGTTTTCTGACTTGCTATTCTGAGGGGCCCAAGAGCAGAGAAGTCTAAGCGTGCTATACTGCCCTGTAGCCAGAAACAACAAAAAATGGACAATGGGATCATCATGTCACGTGAAATTGCACTCAAGCATCTTTTCTTTGATTTCAGTTTAGTGTCCTTCTGGTCAGATTTCTTCTACATGAGTACAAAAGGACTACAGAGCATGGGAGAGTTTGCCTGTTCTTGTGCACCTGGTATCATATTTCAGAGAAATAGCAAAACTAACAGCACCGCTTCATAATGATGACTTGCAGGCAGTTTATTTCAAAAACTGGTTGTTCTGAGTAACATTTGCACAAGCATTTCAGAGCTCAGTGTCTCACTGAACATGTGGGCCCTAGTAAGGTTATTAGTCACGGCTATTCTCTAGAATTTTTTTAGAACCATTAAGAGATATAAGGTTTAATAGGAAGATTATCTTCTTTACTGGAAAAAAAAAAAAAAAAAAAAACAGCTTGTTTTGTTTTGTTTTGTTGGTTTTTATATTTTATTTTTCCTGGGAACTGCATCACTTTCACTCAATTTGTGTGTTCCGGGTTCGTTTTTTTCAGATGGTTAAATGTGACTAAATGAATTATTGTAATTTTTGAAGTAGCATCCTTCTTTCATATGCGTATGGGTTTTTCTTTTGTTTGTTTGTATTCCTGTATTAATGTCTGCTCCCCCTCATCCCTAATATAGTATAATTATTTCCAGTCAGATTTTAATAATTATCTAAAATCCAGAAGGCATTGCTGTTTTTCACATTTAAGTTAAGCTAAAGTTATCAAGTACCAGTACTTAACTTTTTTAGAAAACAAACAATCTGTTACTTACTATTTTTAATTAATTCAGTCTACCATGTACTGGCATTTTCTAGTCATTCTGGAAACTATCCATCCAACTGATTGCAAACCTCCATCCCTCAGTTTAAAAAGATGATTGTTATCTTTTGGCTCTAAATGAAACATTCAGGAAATGTTTATTGTTCATGTTAATCCATGCTGTAGCTGACTGTACTGTTTCTGTCATCAAACACTGTTAACAAATAATGCCATTGTTTGAAAAAATAGAGAAAAGATAAAGCAACTCTTGTTATACTATGTCCTTCTATAATAAAAGGCAATAAAGTCATTATACCGTGAAAAGCTGTGAATCAGTTTAACAAGCAAGTTCTATTGAAACTGCTGATTATATTTGTAGTAATGGCATTGGTCATCTGTTTTGTTGGTGTTTTTTTTTTTTTTTTTTTTTCTTTTCTGTAAACAAGTGTAGAAATCCAGCTATGTGTATGTAAAAGAATTCCATGTCTCCACATTTGTTTCATTATCCTATTCCTGAGGAAAATAGGTGAAAAAGAAAAATAAGAAACTTTTTGTTTTAAAATGTCTGAAACAGAAGATAAACCTACAGAAAATTCTTACCATAGTATTTTATAAAGTAAAGGGTAATTATATGGACTTCATTTTCATTATTTAGGGGCAAAAAAATTATGAGAGGAGAACATGAGGATGTCACTGTATATGAGAAAAGTGTTTCAGATTTGGTTTCAAGCACTCTGATTCTCTTCTGCAAAGCTTTCTAATTTTTTTCTCTTCCTTTCTCCCTTTCTCTTCAGAAATAGAAGCATAGAAGTACCTTGCATTATATGTCTTCGCCTGGTTTTGCTTTCTGTGTCCTTTCAGCACATATTCTTCTCTGTGCAGTGAACGTATGGTCTTCTTCCTGTAATTTCTTGGCAGTGTACCACATAGATTGCCAGATATAATATGCGATGTCCAATGCTATATGGTCAAATTCCACAACCAGTCTCTATTCTGTAATTTTTTTTGCAGCAGCAGCTTTTCCAGATGCCTATACAGCTTTCTTCACAAAGGTATGCTATTGGCACTCTGCTAATCTATGTATGTACAGAGTCACTCCATATAACAGTGTTGTGCTGAAATCTCACTGTTGAGTATCTCTCAAAGTGTATGCATGTGATTCCTTTCTACATATTTCAATGTGAAGAATTTGGCAACATATACAGATGAATGCTACAGATTAACTTATAGCCATATGTATAAAAATATATTTTCTCAGTTTCACTGAAACAGAAATGATTATTTCCATTCAGACTAAAAATTTAGAAGACTTGCAGCTCTTTCTCTCTTTTTTAAACCTTGCTAATTTAAAATTTTTTTGGAACATTTCAAGGTTTGAGTGTTCAAAAGGTGACAAGAGAAGGGAAAGAAGGACAGCAGATTACTTCCTGACAGCTGCATGGAGCAGCATAGGGGCACTGAACATGCTCTACCTAAGCTACGGTAACAGACTTTGCATGTACTTGTTTGTCACAAACAGGGTAAATGCAGGAACTCAGCCCATGCAGGAATAGTTCCAACTTCTGCTGGCATACAGTAGTAATGCATGGGAATTAAATTGCACTTCTGAGCCATAGAACAGCTGCCAACTTACCAACTCACCACGCAAAATAAAGTAAAGCAGGTTAATGGCTTTTCTAAGATTGTTGTGAAGTTTTCTGTTTATACAATGGATTTTAAGGTAAAAATCATTAGCTAGGACTCACATCTGCAAAGTACTTTTTACCTGAACTAGAGTGATACTTGAATAATAATTTGATTGGTTCTTCTTACTGCTAACAGAATGTGCAGAAGTTTCACGCAGGGAAATAAAGGAAAATAAGAAGTGAATGGGGGGTTTAGAAAATAGTAACGAGTGCACTTTAGCATGTTATAAGGTAATTCAAAAGCGAATACTTAGAAATTGCTGGATTTTATGGGATTCATGCTAAAAGTAGTTCTTAAAAAAAGATTTGAAGAAAAATGAGTAAAAGTAGTTCTTAAAAAGAGATTTGAAGAAAAATGAGTAAACATAATGATTTTAAAAATCAGACATAAAGCCAGGGTTTGGAAAAATTGCTTTTGGGATAAACAGGTATATGGGAATTCTGAACTCTTATAGGTTGTCAGCTAAAATTCTTACAGAACTGGTGTTAACTTTATGGGAAGACTAGCACATTTGCTGTAGAATAAGAGGAGCGTGTTGATATGTTGGCACTTACAGTCACAGTCCAAAATATTTTAATGGTTTATAAGTCTGCTCAGGCAAACTAAATTAGTGCTGACATTTTTTTCTCCCTAAAATTTTGACAGTTCAAGAAAGGTAAAAGGCCAGAACTGACACTCTTGCACTTGCAGTCCTACTAGGGAGGCTATTGAAAGAGACATAAACATTATGCTAAGGAGGCAACATTTTACCCTCAATAAACTCAAAATTACTGAGATTTTCATAAACAAAAACAGATATTCTCTGACTTTTCATTTGGATTTTATTTTAATGATTTGATGATTTTTAGTTTTGTTGGTTAACTGGTTCTATTCACTACCAATAGAATTACAAGTATGCTAATCTATGCTATTACACATATGTATCTTCAGTTACCAGAGGAATTTTGCTAACATTGGTGCCTCTAACTGCAGAGAATAACATAGTGTTAGCTAGGGTACATTGCCCAGCTCTGACTGATAAACCACACATTTGAAATATGACAGCCATGTTTACAGATGCTAGCAGAAACTGCTATCCAGCATGGCTAATGAAGATGAGCTCATTGCCCTTTTAGCATGACTATAATGTGTTTTCTACTAGAGGTAGCTTGGGCAGGTGACTCCATGCCACCACAATGGATTATGCAAAGATACCCCTTGAACGTGTTACAGTCTTGATGACAGAGAAGACTATCTATAGAAAGAAAAAGTCTGACTGACACAATATCTGGCTTTCTTGCACAATGGAAGTACAAGAATTTTTCCTACCAGTTTCCCCTTATCAGTTCAAAGTTTTTGTTTGCTTACATTTCTGTTGTCTTAGGCAGGGGCAACAGACATAGCTGTGCTGCAAAATGGAGTAACTTGGACTGCTTCTGCTTAAAAATCAGAAGGTGTATGAGCACAATCCTAATAGGACCATCTGAGCGATAGCACTTAAGGGGTGGATTGTCAGAGAGCTGCATGGTGTACTTACAGAGCCAGATGTAGTTTCTCAGAACAGATCTGCACTGTGTCATGCCGATGTGTTGGAAGCTGGGCTGGCAGAGTAGTGCCGGGAGTGCTCTGTTATGTGATGTAAAGATCCTCTGTGTGTCTCATGCAACTATACAGCTCTGAGCACAGTGTTACTGCATTGGTAATAATACATGCAGTTATTATTCTTCTGTATATATCTGTAATGAATATGTTTCCCTGTTTTTTTTCTCTTTGATGAGAAAGAAAAGAGATGTGATTGAGAGATTCTAAAAACTTGACAAGACAGTTAGACATTGGAAAATACAATCAAAATAGGAGAAGAGATGAATAAATGCACTGTGGGGGAAGAAGTCTTTTCAGAGCTTAACATGCTCAAGTTTCAGATCAGATTACTGCTTGTCACCACGTTCCTTCCTGCACTATTAAACACCCGAGAGTAACATCAGACTTCCCATATATTCTACAGAGATTTGAGTCACAGCATTTGAAATCAGGTGGCCAGACTCAGAACCTTTCTGCAGAAAACATCCCAGAGCTCCATTGATTTGTTCTACTAAAGCAGTTTCAAATTAAATACATTCGAAAAAAAAATTGCTGCAACTTTGTGAAATGTCAGCACATACAGAAGCTGACAGCTAGAGGGCTATCATCTGGGGAGCACTCACTGATAGTTTTTGCTAGCCTTGATGCTAGGGAAATTGGTCCATCTCACAGAATGAGTTTTCTGTGTGAGTCATTTAGACTTAATCTAGCCAAATAATGTTAGTTGAGTTACTGGAAGTCCAGAGTGCTGGGATGAACTGGGGAACTAAGGACTTCTTCCAGATGCTTTTTGTTGTTTACATATGTGCTGGAAAAGAGAAGAAAAGGGAGATAAAATTCAGTGTTTATGTTGCCTTGACTGATCTGCAACTCTGGTATAGGACCTCCTGTTCTATGTTCTGGAAAGAGAGTAGATGGGATATAAACGTAATTTCAGCCTTCATGCCAATAATTGCACAATATTGCAGCCATATTTTGTGCTGTCATCCCACAGAGCTGCCATGTGAAGAAGGCATGCCTTGTCAAATCACAAGCGACCCATTATCAGCAAGTTAAACCTTGGAGAAGAGAAGGCTTCAGGTAGACCTTATAGTGGACCTTCAGTATCTAAAGGGGAACTGTAGGAAAAATAGGGACAGACTCTTTAGCAGGATCTAAAGGAAAATGGTTTCAATCTTAAGGGGGATAGATTTAGATTGGATATAACGAAAAGGTCTTTTACAGTGAGGATGGTGAGGCACAGGAACAGATTGCCCAGTGATGTGGTGGGTGCCCTGGAGACTTTCAAGATCAGGATGGACTAGGTTCTGGGCAATCTGATTGCAGTTCCTGTTCACTGCAGGGGAGTTGGAGTAGACGACCTTTAAAGGTCCCTTCCAATTCTAAGGATTCTATGATTCTAAGTGAATAAAGGGAATTTTTCTCATTTGCAATTATTGCAGCGTACCAATTCTGCTTCAGAATGTTATTTTAAAATGCCAGTGTACAGTTAGGCAAAAATAGCATTATCTTGATTTAAAGTATTAAAAAATGTTGCTTATGATCATTAACAGACATCTCTGTGTGTGAAGCAGATCTTTTCTTTAGCAAAATTCTAACTCATTTAACAAATTATTTAAAAATAGACAGAAGCACGTCCAAAGATAAAAGACAAACATCACCAAGGAAATCCAAAAATGGAATTATTAATAGATGCTTTTTACAGCTTTTATTCATATGAAGGGGATTTGTCTGTACATTTAGTAAACTTTATGTAACAATTTGAGAAAACTAGCTATCAATTCACAGATTAAAACAGCTTTTTCTGTGTCTTGTGTACACAAGCACTTGTTCTGCGGCAGTATGAAGCTCTGAAAAGAAGTGTTGCATGACCAGAATACATTTGAAGGAAGTTAGACTTTGCTTTGAACCAGATATATTGGTGGGTAAGAGATAAACATCTCAAGTGTGACTGTAGTAGAAGTATTTTTTTTTTTTAAGTTATATTTTATCTACAGTATAATTCAACAAGTAAACAAATGCCTGTCTAGAAAAGCTGAGATCTCTGGATTAAAATATTTTGTAGAGCACAAGCATGTCTTACATACAGACAAACCAAAGTATTATGCTTTTTAAATGTATAAATTTACATATCTTGGTATTGGCTCTCACACTATTCAGATCACCATCATTTTAAGTGCAGATGCATCAGGCTGAAATGTATATCATTTTTTAAATGCTACATTTTGAGGGTTATAACAAAAAATATATATCTATTTTATATGAAGGAAAAATAGTCCATTTCCTCAAGTGCGTGCTGTATCTGTCAATTTCTGACCAAATATTCCTAAAAGGAAAATAACACTATTCCTTTTAAATATAATTATTTTAAAACATACTGTTAAATGTAAGAAG
The DNA here is from genome assembly GCF_987193195.1 of Phasianus colchicus. NCBI lineage: Eukaryota > Metazoa > Chordata > Aves > Galliformes > Phasianidae > Phasianus > Phasianus colchicus. Next base: position 43,748,412 of record NC_143439.1, read on the forward strand.
TAATGCTCAATTATTATTAAGAAACATCTAAAAGGATTTATTTACTAACAGTAAAAGATGAGGTTTTCTTATTGGGTAATGTTCAAGATAACAGCAATAATGTAAATACGTAATTTATATGTATTTATATGTAAATATTATTTATATATAAAATAATGGAAAAATATATTGTAATGTATATAAATGTGAACTTTACAGAATGGGTAGTTTAAAATGATGATTACACAATCATCCTTTTGGACATAAAGTACTGCATGATATTCAATTAATACCTGTTTGTTTCTTTATTTAAACAACATAATCAATTATTTATTTCAGCGTTAAACTTACATTTGAGTAATATTAATTAAACAATGTAAGTACCTTGCCTGTGATCATGATTCAGGGACAGAGTCTGTTGCCTATGATGCTGGCTAACAGTGACATGATGTTTCTCACATTGTACATCACTCTGCATCTGTTTTCTTTTTGTTTGCCTGTAGAACTTCCAGTACCAAAATTCATAGAATAGTAATAGACATCTAGTTTTCTATCACTCAGAGGATGTTATTCACAAATGCTGCTTTAACTGAAAAGTTATCTATAATCAGTAAGTAGCTGAATGTAAAGAATATTTAGCGCTCAGTATTTGTGTTAGAAAACACAAAATGCAATCAAATAGCAGTCTGTGCTCTGCAGACATGTGATAAATACTGTCCCAGTCCTGAGGATTTTATATCTAACTAAATGTACTTACTTTCCCACAGCATTGAACAAGAAGAATCTGTTTGCAAAGGTCTTTTCTACATCAAAGAGGTTTTTAACTTGAAGATAGCTTTCTGTGAAGAAAAATGATTTGTAATCTATAACATCCTTAGTGCTTTTATAGTGTCATTATAGGCTATAATCATAAAGGCACCAAGTAAAAAAATAGCTTATCTCTTCAATTGTCAAATTATTTTACATTGTTCATCATTAAAAGATATGAATGTAACACTTCAATGTTAAAAACAAATACTCTAGTTGTGCTTTTGCATGTACACTTTTTTAGATACTTAAGTTCAGGTTCACAAAGGGTTCTGGCCTTGGAGTGGATGCTCAGATCAGAGATGGCTAGGTCAGTCCATTTCTGAAGAAAGAAGTTTGGTGCATTCAACATTTAAAGTATGGTTACATAGCACTGTTCTGTACACTGTTCCTCTATAAAGAGTTTTTAGCGCTTAAGTATAACTGAGATTCATCATCAGTAACTAGATTTGTTGCCTTATTTTATTCTATTTGGACATAATTGGAGAGGCAGGGTTCTTTGATACATAGAAGGCTAAAGGACTTGCTCTTATCATGCAAAAAGTTGTTTTGCTGAATTCAATGCTTTCCTAAGTAAGATAATAAAATTAATTTATCTGGCTCTCCAAGCTATGAAAAAAGAAAGGCAATTCCTGTTGTAACATTTTCTGCACAGCTTCATGGAGCAAGAAAGAAAAATAAGGTTTTGTTCATATGATACAAGAAAGCTTCCTGCAAGGAAAGAGTTTGAGCTATCAGTCCATGTTCCTAGAATCACTTACATAATATGAATAAATGCATAAGCTAAAATATACAAACAGTATGCAAGGCTTTATTGGCGAAATAGGTTACTTACTGTGTTACAAATTCATACTGCATCTCAAGTTCTCTTACTGAATTAAACTTGAAATCTCTGTTCAGCTATTTTGGTAATATGCACATGTACATGTATAAGATAAGGAGAAACCACTCTTAACTAATACTTAAATGAGAAATTCATTAAAGTTGCAAAAAAGACCTCCAAAATCATCTAGTTCAACCATCCACCTACCATCAGTATTGCCCACTAAACCATGACCCGGAGTACCACATCTACATGTATCTTGAACAAGCGACTCCACCACTTCCCTGGGCAGCCTGTTCCAAAGCCTAACCACACTTTTAGAGGAGTCTTTCCTAGTATCCAACCTGAATCTCCACTAAAACAAAATTTTCAAGATCTGAAGCATAAAAGTTAAATTTCAGAGCCTGTCTTTAGTAAGGATTGATGAGAACTGATGAATGAGAGTCAAAAGCTACTTTTAATTAGATTAAAAGTAAGGCAACATGGAAACTCATAACTCTGAAAAAAAAACAACCCCGAACAACTAAATCATAATTCAAATAGAAAACGAAGAAATTCAAATAGAAAACAAAGAAATTTCAATAGAAGGCAGAAGAGAATGACAATATATTTCACTTCAGGAAATAGTTTTACCAGAGTTAACTTTTGCTGTCCTTTAGTGACACATGCATTTTAATTATGCGGTAAGTTCAAAGAACAATAGTATGAGATCTTTGAACACATGTATTCTAATGAGACAGAAGTGTTGACTGATTAGGAAGGATTACAAAAGTAAATATGTGTAGTGATGTTAGATGATGATTAGAGAAGGAAAGATAAAAGAATAAATATCACCTGAAGGGTATACACAGCTAAAAAGAAAATCCTTATTTATATTATGACATGGTAATAATAATCTGAAATTAAAAACAGAGAAATAACATGAAAATGTGACCTGACAGCTAAAATGTAATTTCCAAATATTAACGGGTAGAAGGTATGAAGTTTTACTTCTTTGCAAGCTAAAATGATGTTAACGATTATTATAGACCAGAAGTAAAAACTTGGTCCTCAAAAACCACTAACTTGGAGCCAATTTTCCTTACTAGGATCAAGCAGTTATTTCACTGACAGGAAAGTGTTCTAAAGATAGATCTTGGTCGGGGTGTATAACAGCAGTGTGTGTTAAAACGGCTAATAAAATTCTGTTTTTAGCCAAGATAAGCCTAGCAAAGCCAATGGAATTCCTCTGAATGCACATTTGTGAAAATGACACTAAAACTTCATCCTTAGTTGCTTCTTCTCTTTTGCCTGTTTCAGAAAAATTCTGTAGTGTGGCCAAGTGATGCCTTATAGACAAGAAAACAATTAAATCCCAAAGGTTCCTGGAACAGTAAGTTCACAATGAATATTTTTAATGGGAGGCATCTGGCATATGGATAACAGCATGGAGCTTCTAGCAACAGCTTCAAGTAAGACTCATTAAACTGGGTTAATGTTTACTTGCTACCAAGTACACATATATTACACATATACCACAGAAAATGTTTTTCTGCCCTGGAACATCACAGATTGCTTATGTCTGTAATTACAGGGAAACAACACTCCCACCTGGCTATTGTCCTCTTTCATATTAACAGTCTAAGAATATTTCATCCTATCTAGTATTGCTGTGGAACGTGGTGCCTAGAGAATGTTTCTTTCTTCCTGAATTCTGCTGTTTCTTCATTAGTATGTGACTAAAAAACCATTCTGTGTTTAGGAGAACTGGGTGGTAGAAGCAAGACCCACAGGGCAAGATCAGCCTTACCACAAATGACTGAAGACACTGTCCAGGCTGCACTGTGAAAAAACCGGAGCAAAATTTTTATCATAAGAGCATGATCTCTGAAACAGCAACCAGCATTTTGACTTTTCAGTGCTGCTTACCAGATGCTTTGCATCTCACAACGTGTGTCTATAGTCCAGACAATAAATTAATTCATTTGGTGTTCTATCTGACTCAATCTGTTTGCTTTTCAATTTATTTTAATCTAATTAGTTCAGAGGTATATCTACTCCAGTGCTGAGTAGACTTGTCTTAAACAGAGAATTCATTTTTCTCTTAAAAAAGGGAAAAGTTGTACTTAGAGAACACTTTTTTTTTTTTTTTTTTTTACATTTTAAGGTGATTTTTCTACTGCAAACTGTAAAATGTCATTATTCTACCTCTCTTACTATTGAAACAGTTATGGTTATGTAGAGATGGCAGACGATGAGCAGAAATACAAGGCAGGATCTTTTGCAAAACACAAAGGTGATTAATGTCTTCCCAAGTCTGAAAGATATTTCTGCTTCTTTGCATTAGCTGTCCTATAGCAGTGGCACAAAAAGGAATTATTCCCACGTTATGCAACTCTAGGGCTATTATTAGAATTAATAGCTTCCTGGGCTAGATTAAAGAACTTTAGTACTGTCTCTTTTGTTTGTATCACAACAAGTTTTGATAATAAACAAATGAATTAAATAAATAGTTTTGTTCAGATCTCTATTATAGTTTTAAAACAAGGGGTTAAGCCAGAACAAAGATAGCCTTGTTTAAGTAAATGAAAAATGAAAAAATGTGATTGGTCAATCAGATGTTATAAATACATTGCCGAAGGTATTTACAATTAGAAAAATCAAACTGAGATCTCGTATCTTTCTTGTTTGTTTCATATTAGATACTAATTAAAGACTTCATGGTTATTAATGCAACAGAATTCCCTGCAGAACACTGCTTCCATATCTATTTACACTGGTTACTACCACAATTCACCTGTGGAGCAAAATTGAAGGTTTCCTAAGCCTTTAATGCCCACAGCCTCAGCTAAAAACAACCTCACAGACCCCTGCATGCTTTTGTTTCTCATACAATTTATTTTTTACAATGATAATAAACATTAATAATGTGGCCATGTATAATGAAAAAGCCTAGCAATGTTTGATATCTTTTGCCTTTGAAACAAGTGTAGAGCAACAAATGCAATCAAACAATTACTTTTTAATTACTTTACTGTGATCAAGGATTTTACAGGTTAGTTTGGCTTTATATTTTAAGAGTTTGACCAGGGATATGAAAACTATACTCAGTGTTCATCTTTAGCAGAATATTTTTGCTTGACCTTGAGAAGATTGCTTGATATTGCCCTTATATACTTCATTTCCTAATATTTAAAGCCAGGATAATGTTTCCTTTCTCATACCCTTTGAACGTTTTACCTATTTATATCATAGTACTCTGGGTTTGGGGTATGTCACCTGCTGTTTGCAGACAGTGTGTCTCTAACAGAGCATTAGTCAATTTTCAAAAATGTTTGGATTTTGCTTTCTAGTTTTTTGAATACCAGACTGCTTTTCATGGAAACCTTGCCATCTATTATGGCTTCAAAGTGTAGATTGCTTTCTACAAACTGATTCCTACAAATGTTATCTCCTTTTGTGTGGGACAACTTTAAAACCAGCCAAAGCTTGTTACAAGTGACTGTGGGTCACTTTTAATATTGACTATCAAGAGTTAAGAATCGGACACAACAGCATGCATGCTCTTGACGTATATCTTTTTAATGCATGTTTTCCAATGAAACAGTATAACAAATGCCTGTCTTAAAATTGAATATAGCATACAAAACTTTAGGTTTTCTGTTGTGTTTAAAAATTCATAAAGTAATCTGTGCCATTTTCTTTAGCTTTCAGTACATGGCTTCCTAACACAGTCATATGTAGGTGGCCTGAGATATGCATCACCAACTTTCCAGTTCCTTATCCTGACCCTTTTATGGTGGCTGGGAGCTTAGAACTAGAGGAAAAGATAGATCTCTTTAAAGGGAATCAGTGACGGTTCTGCGATTAGTGCAATTATGAGAGGGAAAATCTGTTATTATCTCATGCAACTCTCTTGTTATCTCATGCAAATCTCTTATTATCTACAGTCAACCAAGACTCTAAAATTATGTTTGTGTTATAACCGATAAGTTTTACTTTAGAATCATAGAATCAGACTCTTAAAATCATCAAGTCCAACTCCCCTGCAGTGAACAGGGACACCTACAGCTAGACCTAGTCCATCCTGATCTTGAATGTCTCTAGGAATGGGGCACCCACCACATCTTTGGGCAATATGTTCCAGTGCTTCACTACTCTTACTGTAAAAGACTTTTTCCTTATGACCAATCTAAATCTCTCCTCTTCAAGTTTGAAACTACTTCCCCTTGTCCTATCACAACAGATTCTGCCAAAGACTCTATCCCCTTCTTTCTCACAGTCCCCCTTTAGGTAGTGAAAAGTCACTATCAGGTCTCTCCAGAGCCTTCTCTTCTACAGACTGAAGAGTTTCAGCTCTCAGCCTGTCCACATAGGAGAGATGTTCCATCCTTTGGATCATTTTTGTGGTCCTCCTCTGGACCTTCTCCAGCATGTCCACATCTCTCTTATACTAAGGACTCCATATTAGGATGCAGTACTTCAGGTGAGGTCTCACCAGCTCATTTACTTAGTGCAAAATAGCACTAACCAATGCATCTTCTCACAAAGATATTACTAAGCAGTGTACAGAATTTATCAATTAATCCTTAAAATGTCCCTTCAAAGATAACAGAGTTTGAACACAAAGCACTGACTCACTGTGCAAATTCCAATTACCTAAATGTCCTGCTTGATGTGGTAAATTTTAATCCTTTGATTTGAATAACTCTGAGCATCAGGGAAATGCATCTCATTAATTTAACTTTCTTAGTCAAGAATTAGGACAATTGGAATTAAGATTTCATGTAGGTCAATTCTCTACACATGCAGTACAACCTCCTATGCTTATTTTTTTCCATTTTTAGATTGGATTATATGGTTTTAGAGATGTTCTTCACATTTTCTCATAGTATGACATTCAAAGTGTTAAAGTAATTATATTAACTTCAAAAGGTTGTTCAAGTGCCGCTCAAAATTAACACTTCCTTGTAATAAAAATAAATATTCTCTTCTGATATATAATTATTTAAGGTTGGCTTAAAAATTTAACTTTTCATATAATTCTCCATTAAGTTATCTTATTTTTCTTAACAGTATTTTCTATTTCTTGTTTGTTTTCCTTCTCTTAGACTATCTCTCTTGAATACATTCATGTTTTTGTGATAATGGAGTAAAACAATTAAAAAAAATTTCTCCACTTAAGCAGCTTTAAATTCTTAAGGAATATATGATCACTTGAAAGTGATATGTGTTAAAATGAAAAGTGTATATGTGAGTTTAAGTAATTTTGCAGATCCAAACTGAAACCAAGTCATTGCAGACACCATGGAAATGTGTGAGAGAGACTGATCTCTGCTGGCATTTTAACTTAATATTGAAGAGCACCCCTTATGGATGTTGCATCTATTGTTGTTATAGCTGTTTCTAGTCTGTATAATAAACCTGCTGAGCACAAAACATTTTCAACCCAGGGAATTTCGTTTCATTTCAAATAACATGTATCTTAAATTACTTATTCAAGTATTGAGAAAAAAAGAATAAAAGTAATTTTTATATATGTATATATATTGCTTTTATTCTTTTTATATACATATATATTAGGAAAATACCTTTCTTCTCCACTTCACAGAACCACAGAATCACATAATGACCTGGATTGGAAGGAACCTCAAGGATCATGAATCTCCAACCCCCCTGCCACAGGCAAGCCCACCTACTTCCACATTTAATACTAGACCAGGCCGCCCAGTGCCTCATCCAATCTGGCCTTGAACACCTCTAGGTATGAGGCATCCATAACCTCTCTGGGCAGCCTGTTCCAGCAGCTCACCATTCTCTCTGTAAAGAACTTTCCCCTGACATCCAACCTAAATCTTCCCTCCTTCAACTTAAAACCAATTTCCCTTGTCCTCCTGTTATCTACACTTTCAAAGAGTTGATTCCCTTCCTGTTTATAGGCTCCCTTTAGGTACTGATAGGCTGCAATGAGGTCACCCCACAGCCTTCTTTTCTCCAGTCTGAACAAGCCCAGCTCCCTCAGCCTGTCTTTGTAGGGAAGGTGCTCCTCTGGACCTTCTCCAACAGCAGTCTTTCTTGTACTGGGGGCTCCAGACCTAGACACAGTACTCCAGATGGAGCCTCACAAGACCAGAGTAAAGGGGGCAATCACTTCCCTGTCCCTGCTGGCCACCCTTCTTCTGATGGAGCCCAGGATACCATTTGCTTTCCGAGCCGCAACGGCACACTGCTGGCTCATGTTAAGTTTTTCATCTATCAAGACCCAGAGGTCCTTCTCCACAGGGCTGCTCTCAAGGACCGCTCCTTCCAGTCTGTATGGATGCCTGGGATTCCTCCAGCCCAATTGCAAAACTCTGCACTTTGCTGTGTTGAACCTCATCAGGTTCACCCAGACCCACCTTTCAAGTCTATTAAGGTACCTCTGAATGTCATCCCTTCCTTCCACTGTGTCAACCACACCACTCATCTTGGTATCGTCAGTAAACTTGCTGAGGTTGCACTTGATTCATTGATGTCATTGATAAAGAAGTTAAAGAGCACCAGTCCCAAGACAGACCCCTGGAGGATGTTGCTTGTTACCAGCCTCCACCTGGACATAGAACCACTAATCACCACCCTCTGTCTGTGACCTTTCAACCAATTTCTTATCCATCGAGTGGTCCACCCATCAAATCCACATCCCTCCAATTTGGAGATAAGGATGTGGTGGTGGACCATGTCAAAAGCCTTGCTCAAGTCCAGGTAAATGACACCTTTCCCTTGTCCACTGATGCCGTCACTCCATCATAGAAGGCCACCAGACTGGTTAAGCATGACCTTCCCATGGTGAAACCATGCTGGCTGTCTCGGATCACACCCCCTTTCCTCATGTGATCAAGTATGTCATCCAGGATGATCTGTTCCATGATCTTTCCAGGCACAGAGGTGAGACTCACCGGCCTGTAGTTCCCCAGGTCCTCCTTGTAATTGTAAATGGGTGTGACGTGACTCTTCCTCCAGTCATCTGGGACCTTACCTGACAGCCACAGTTTTTCAAATATGATGGAGAGTGGCTCACCAACCACCTCAGCCAGCTCTTTCAGAACTCTGGGATGCAAAACATCTGGCCCCATAGACTTGTACACATTCAGTCTCATGAGGCAGTCTCGGACCTGATCTGCCCTTACAGTGGGAGAGAGATTTACTGCTCCGGTCCCCATCTAGAGGTGTAAGGATGCAGGGCTCAGGGACATGAGAAATATTGGAATCCTGGCCACCAGTGAAGTCCGAGGGAAAGAACTCATTCAGTACCTCAGCCTTCTCTTTATCCATTGAAGCCAGTTCTCCTTTTACATTTACCAAAGCAAGTACACTTGTTTTGTGTTCCTATTGTTTTTCACATCCCTCACCAAGTTCAGTTCTGCCCGCACCTTGACTTCCCTGATCCCTCGTCTGCAAGTCCACATGGCATCCCTGTTTTCTTCCCAGGTGACACGCCCTTGCTTCCAGAGCTTGTATGCACCTTTCTTTGCCCTCAGTGTACCCAGCAGGTCCTTGCTGAGCCATGCCAGTTTCCTACCTTGTCTGCCCACTTTCTTATTCAGAGGGATGGAGAGCTCTTGTGCTCTCAGAAAGGCATCCTTGAAGAGTAGCCAGCTCTCCTCAACATCTTTGTCTTTAAGGACAACATCCCAGGGGATCTTGGCCAACAATCCATTGAACAGCTTAAAGTTCACTCTTCCAGAGTTCAGGGTCCCAACCCCATTCTTTGCCAGGCTCACATTCCTCGAGATCATGAACTCAACCAGGGCATGGTCACTGCAGCCCAGGCTGCCTCCAGTCTTAATGCCTTTAATGATCTCCTCCGCATTGATGAGCAGCAGGTCCAGCAATGCTTCACCTCTGGTCAGTCTGTCCAATACCTGGATCAGAAAGTTATGAATATGTAATGTTTTCAAATATCTCATGGATTTTCTAGTTTAACTATTTACCTATTGTTAAAGATAAATGCATCCGATGATGGATGAAGTAACTTGGTATTTCCTGCATGTAGAAAATGCTGCCAAATTATTTTTTCTTGTTTAATAAAGCAATTTTGAAGTGCATAGAGATTCAACTGGTCTTCCCTTCTCTAGGCAACAGTTCAACTGTTTTTCTTGGATACCAATGTTTTCCTCAGTCTCTGTAGAAAACTTTTTAATTTTGTGTATCTTCTCATCCTCGTATATCAGAACTGTTATGAGAAAAAAAGAGAAATGACAAGAGAATGTAATACATTGTATGCAATAGTAAATTTGATGCATTTCATGTCACATTTTCTCTGCAAATGCTGCGTGGTAGAATTATTTTAGACCAGATATATCTATTTTTACCACCACTAACTAAGAAAAGATGAAAGGGAAGGAAAATTATTTAAAAATCATATGCAGCATAAAAATCAAGTTTGAACTTCAAATCCAGGGCTCTGAATAGAGAGAAACATATTAATGATGCATCACCACTTTTAATTAGATTTATTTTAGTGCTAAACTGACATGGAAAGTAGAGAGAGGGGGCATTCCCTGTTTTAGCTTGTCAGTGGCATTATGAGGTGCAAAGTAACATTCAGTCATTAAAATCAGTTTTTGAGATGAACATTACTGATGCTCTAATTAAGAAAAAAACCACATACGGTAGAAAATAATGGTTAGGTGACAACAAAAAATACCTTAGTGGCTCTGAAAGTAATGCCTCCTATTTGTTTCCATGGAAACAACAGCAGATACAAATTATGCAGTAATACTAATAGAGCAAATTTTTAGCTATAAAACACTATTTTTCAACATAGTCACCACCATTAGCTGTGCATTTTTGTAACCAATGAACAAGATCCTGCATGCCATGCTTATAACATGCATGCTGCACCAGCAAATGTGACAAACTGTCACTGTTGCCACTGTTGAAAAGCAGCACCCACTGCTTCAGTGTGCTCACATCCACTATTTGGTTTTCATAAACGTTCAGCAAACATCAATAAATGTCAGTAGGTGCAACTTACTCTGCATGGAGGAATTCAGTGATACACCTTTGCTTCATAACGCACTTCCATGTCAGAAGCCATTTTTTCAGACTGCCCTTCTGCTGCCATCTGTCACACAGCCACAGTACGTAATGAAATATTGATGGGAAGGTTCAACCTCTACTGCCATACCATCAACATCCACCTCTTATGTCGTGGGCCAATATAGTAAAACAGGAGGTATTACTTTCAGAGCATACTTTGTATATTCACCTTCCCTAAGAAATGGATGAGCTATGAACTACAAAAGAGAAAAAAGTTTTGGAAAAGCTGTACCATTTTGCAAAGTTTTCTTTGGTCTGTATCTAAGTGGGTCAGAAAAATGTTGTTTTTTTTTTTAATTTGCTTCTGGATTGCTCCACATAGTTTACATGAGGATAAGTAGTCCAGATATGAAAGGAAAAATGGATGATGCCAAAACCTTCTGTTCCAGTGTTTAACAGGTCCTTTCAGAGAAACATTACTGAGGAGGATGCTCAGAGAATACTGACAAAAGAAGTCAGCATCACTGCTTCCAGAATAAGATATACTTCTCATCAGATAGTCATATGAAGTGTCATAACTTGGCATCTTCAGAAGCCAAATTGAAGATTGCACTAAGGAAGCAGTGCTAGGTGAAAAGCTGGATAGCAAATGTTAAAAAGTGACTCATCCCATGCATTCACCTCAGTTGTGCCACTGAGCTGCACTGCAGAAATCGTAGAGTACAAGAACTCACTGAGCAGAGAGCTGCTGGCTGAGCTCACTCCACCAATATCACACTATGGAAATTTTTTTTCACATGAACTACAGAGCTATTTCTCACTTAAACAGGATTTTGTTTTATACACAGTTCAGAAATACACTTAACTCCCTCTGAACTCCTGCATTTGAAATCATACTTCGGAACTTATTTCTGATATAAAGGGTATCTGATTGTGATATGGTAAGAAAGAATGTTTACATATCAAGAACAATTTCCATCCATGTTAATAAATTAAAGAATACTTAAATATCCTCCTTGCTTTGTTCTGTTGATATATGCTAATGTTGTTATTATGTGTTTTTTTTTCCTAATCTTCTCTAATACTCTCTCACTTTACACCACTCCTAGTCAATGGACAGCACTGTAAATAGTATCATACTGAGTGACTCATGATAATATTAGTAATGCAGTAAGATTGTGAGCTGCTGAAATGCAGAGGTTACTCAAAATGCTACTGGCATGTCAGCAGGAAAGAGCATGTTGCACTCTGTCAATTAAAATAAGGTCAGGGACTCAGTGATGATTCTACTGATATCACTCATGGTGACACAGGTATAGAAATTAAAGAGTGTTTGAATCTACCAACAAGACATTGTGGCTTAACTAAATTTGAATTTAATTTTCTGCTTAAAAACAAGAAAATTTACTTTGTTTTGGTTAGAAACTATTAAACTGATTTGAAGGAATAATCACTATCGGATGAAAGCTCAATCTTTGAAAAGTTCCTGCCATTTCCTCACTGATCTTTAACTACCATTTCTATCTTCTCTAATATAGTGCCAAATCTGTACTGAGAATTTTACAGGTCTAGTAAGTACTAGATGTAGCAGTACTGTGTCGGTAGTCTTGAAAATCTGCATGTTCAACCACTTCCTCTAAATGACAGAATTTCAGTATTGTTTGTGAACGTGCTCTTCTTGTAAGAAATATACTGCAAAGCAGATACACGTAAAGGCTAAAATCAAAGTGATCATGCTAAAATCATCAGCAACTAGAAACTTGCTAAGAGAAAAGTTGAGGTAATTTTGAAGTTTGACAGCAATTTAATAAAATAAAATTTGTTCACAATAGGCAGAAAACAATGATTTAAAATAAAAAATGATTACAATATAACTGTATACTAACATTGATAAAACATACTCTCTAGATAGCATTGTCTATTGTGTATTTTATTACCAAAGCACTTTGGTGATATCTATAAATATGTTGTGTTCTTCTACAATAAATATTTTCTATTAATACTTTACTGATTAAGAAAACCAAGAAGAAAGTCAACATTTTCAGATGCAGCATCTTATCCAATATGTCTCAATCTAGCTCATTGAACTTATAGTGTAGATTTGCTGATTCTAACCAAATAAATCTTTGGTTAATGGCTACAGATGGTCACCACCATGGAACATTAAAGGTATCTTAGGTTCATGTTTCAATTCAAACACTTCTTATGGTTACTTCTTTCTGGGTGATTTACGGGAGGTGATAAATGTCATACAAATCAGAGCCCTAGTCTGAAGATATGCATATCAGATTCAAGTATAAATCTCTACTATGGCAAAAAGAGATATATTTTTGTGTTCATGCTAAAATCTGAATTAGCCCAAAATTTACAGGTTTCTTAAAAAGTCTGTTAAAAAAAGCATATATTTTATAGCCAATTAGACCTTTATCTGCCTCATGGTATACATGGATAAAAGGACTCTGCTTCTGGTGAAAGGTTCTAATAGAGTTGCATATTGATATTTGATGAATGTTTTGGAGTGCTTACAGCTAAACTGCATTAAGGTTACAACCCCCATTTACTCTCAGGTATTTGTGGCTGTCTTTTATCCATATATGATCAATTCTTAGTACCAGTGCCCATGTACTTTCTCCCTGACTTTTTACTTTTTCTATAAAAATACTTATCTTTTAAACTTAACCAAGCCACATTATTAAAATATATATGCAAACTATCCTGATCAATCAGTTATACATTCCCTCTGACATATCTGTATGTGTACATGTTTTGTCTGGCAAAGCAATAGATTTTTCTTCTGTTTTTTAGGAAGAGAACAACAATAAAAGCCTAGGAAAATATTCTCATGATTCAGCTCAACTGCAGTTGCAACAGATTCTCTAACCACACCTCTGATTCCTTCTCATGGGTCTCTTACATATCTATGTTATTTGCCCTTCAAGAACTGTGATGGCTTAGTGCTGAATTTTCATCCTTTCCTATTACTTCTACTGATGATCAAAATAACTTTAAAAAGATCATTTAAAACCACCTATATATTTATTTAATCTCAGTAGGTGGGCTGTCTTGCCTAAGTCTGCACAAATGCACTTTCTATGGGTAAATGAAAAAATCACAGTAAAATTAAATTTAAAAAATAATTTTAATCAGATTTTGTTTTAAAGGTGAGATATAGGTTTCTAAATTTACATCTAGCAATCTAAGGAAATAAGCTCATTGCAAAAGTAGTAGGTGCAATTATCAAGGTGGTGGAAGAAGGTATTTGTCTGGGATCACTAAATAAATGGTGATCATGTGAGATGGGCAATCTGTAGCTCTGCAGAATGAAGGTTTGTAGCAGTGGGAATGGTGTAACAGAATTACTTATTAGACACTTACAAGGAAGGATAAATGGACAATGAATCACAAGAAGATCTTTGCTATATGAGGCTGAATGACAGTAATCATGGCTGCCAAAAACTTCTTAGCTGTGTTGAACACATCTTTGTCTGACTATCCTTCAATCTATTTTCTGGTATTTGTCTTGTGAACATCTACTATAAAACGACAAAATGTGGTCCCACTACAGCATACTGAAATATTTTCAAATAAATGCTTAGTAATTTGTTCTTGTTGTTGAATAACTCCAGATAATTCCTGTGAAAACTTGAAGCGAATTTGCAAATAACATATTTTTCTCTGATGGAATATTTATGTTACATTTTTTTCCTCACTCTATTAAGGCAAATCCTTCTGCAGTGGTAATTTAATGAGTAGTGAATGAGCTAGATGTCTCATAATAAAATAATAAGTCAGATAATAATTACCAGTAAATTGATTCACTGTCAGTAGTAATGAGACATAGTCTTACACACCTTAGGTCACAAACTGTGTGTGGTTGGCTTTTTCTAATCAGAAGGTCTGAAAATTATCAACTTTATCTGGCCTTCACCAGGTTGAGATCTCAGTAATCCACCAAAACGATATTTAGGACATGAATGAAAAGAAACTGGTGTAATGCTGTGCATGTTTCAGTAAAATGAAGATATTTTGAATGATTCAGTTAAGAATCAATATAACTATGATTGACAGAATATATCAGAAGTTTTAATAATATGATTTATTATATATATTAAATGATAACACAGAATGAACAATTTTAACATGTCATCAATTAGATTTTCTTGCCCCTTTGTCATTTAAGGAGCTATCAACATTAATTCTCATGTAGATTTAAACTGTTGACTATTTTGATAGCAGTATTCAGTGCAATCCTATATTTTCAGGATATATAACAAAGCTTAGTCTACAAAGCTTTGTTACATGTGTACAACTTAAGAATAATTATACCCTTCACTATCTATTTATAGATAAAATGGGTTTAAGAGTTATTTTCCTCTTTGTGATATCTTTCATGTTTTAGAATGTATTTTTCTTCTTTCCTTTCCTCTTTGTCTTTTTGTTTCCCTTGCACCCTAACTGGGAAGTATGAACATGACTTTGAAAACATTTTCCTTGTAGTATTAACCCAAACATATGGTTCTCTGTCAAATATTTCGCCTTTGCTGAAATGGTGAAATTTCAGATAACAGGCCCAATCCAGCTCATACAGGGAATTCTTGACCTAAAAATCAAAACCTACATTTTTAATAAAAAGATCTACATGAATTAATATCAAACTGTTAAGAGTTCTTCCAAATATGAATGATTTCAATACTGTATAATCAATGAAAATTATATAAAGGAATATTATATAATCAAATAATATTAAGATGCTATAATAATGAAATAAGCAAGAGAGTAAGGCACAGCAAAACAAAGAGAATAAATAGGATGCTTACCCATGTTGTGGGCTTGCTCAGGAAACTCCTATAGAGTGGATCTTCTAAAGAGAGAGAGATCCTTTCCCACTGGTAGTCACCTCTTAAATGGGTCTAGGAGAGGTGGAGCCGGGCTCCACCCCTTCCTGCAGCACAGGTGAATTGCTTTCACCTGTGCTCCCAGGGCTGACTCATTTCTCATCTCAGGTGATTAATCAGAGGTTCAGGTCGTGACTCAGCAGTTCCCATACAAATACACAGCAGGATATGCAGGATTTACAAAAGTGGATTGTCAGTCTATGTGTAACTGAAAAATCTGTTTACATTCACTTTTTCTTTTTTTAAAAGTTTTGCATAGTTTTTCAGAAAATTTTAATAAGCGTGATGCCAAAGATAGTCAGGAGTATGAATGATAGTATTTGCTATTAAATTGAGTTTGTAGTTCTACTACAATTCTAATGGCTTTTACACCTTAAGTTTACAGTGCTGAGTCTATTGGAATCATAAATTTATGTAACTTTGGGTTAAAAATAGACTTTAGCAACATAATTATTTATTGCTCATAATATCCTTCAGACATTGGCTCTATTCAGGTACACTAAGAGTGTATTTCTTAAATGTAAAGACAAGTCTAAAGAATGTAGTTTCTTATTAGTAAGTAATGTTTTCCCCTTTACTGTCAAGACCTTGATGTTACATTCATAAAAGTTATAATATAGTAGAAACACTTAAATACTCATGACTAATTATGCCATTTAATTGGTGTAATGAGTAATATATGTATGTATTGGTAATGCAATTTTATAAAAATAATGACAGAAGGGTTACTAAATTGTCTGTATGAAAGACTGATCTAAAAATTTTCTTCCATTTCATACATTTCATAGCTAAGAAATTATAAAGGGTTTTAGCATAAAACTTTTCTTGCTCACACAATAGGAGTTTAGAGATCTGTAGAGACAGTGATTAAATAAAACAGGAAATATTATTTCTCAAGTTCATTGCCCAAGTGCTCTCTACTGCTCAGACGTGGGTATCTGTCGGTGTCTACTTTAAAGCCTTGTGAGCAATATTGTGTGAAATCATAGTCAACCTACTGCAAGTGTTTTTGAAAGATTCTGTATTTGCTAAAGCAATGTTGGCAGCACTAGGATTCTAAGTTTATAATTGTTACACAGTGTCATGGGGGATGTACTGAAAAAAAATCTGAATCATCAGAGATGGCAATTCTGTAATAATTACTCTGAAATTTTATAGTTATGCAGATCATAGGAAATTTCTCTCCCACTCTCCTTTTAGTTCTGTTAGGCTGGACTTTTTTGCACTCTGGTTTCTGAATATCCATAATTTACTTCCCCCCCTTTTTTTTCTTATCCCTAGCAGACTTCGCTTTGAATAGGGTCCAGAAGGGAGTCTCCTATGACAATCCCTTTTTTTCCTCTTGGCAGAGGCATTCTTTAGGTGTGGGGGTGGCCACAAAAACCCTCTGCATGAAGATGCTATAGTTTGGAGAAAACTCTTGTTTAAGAGTCTTCATCTCCCTGCCAAACCTATTGCTATATTCAGCAGTCTTGCACTTCAGACCCTGTAGCACTGAACAACTTAGAAATGGTCAACTAAAGAAGTGCAGTTGTACCAAATATTTTTAGGGGTAGGAGAACAAAGTAAACAAAGAAATAATATCTAGTATATGTAAAAGAAAGCATGAGTAGTGAAATCAGATGTAAAGTGAACTTGCAGAAGAAGGTGCAAAGTATAATATTTTGTTATCAAATATAGAAAAGCCACCCCTGTTAGATTCCGAAGAGAGGAAGAAGCTGTCAACATCATATTCCTCTAAGCAAAGCACTCCAGATGAGGAAAACTCACTGTTAAAATGTTCACAGACACCTGCAAACAAGCACACACACACATATTTAGGCCATCAACGTGAGGACCCAGAGCAGCAGCACAAACATGATCATAATGCATGCAAGAGTCAAATACTAACAAGTGTGAATATAACAAATTTAACCGCGCTATTATTACTGAGATTACCTTATAGCCTCAATACCTTATGGACTCAATTCTTTATTTCCTTTTCTTTTTTCTTTTTTTTTCCTGTAATATTCAGACCTGAACTAGCATTGATTCCTGGATTAGATTATTGCTATTTCTCTGTAATAGTGAAATCTTTTCTTTACATATAAGACGTTTTTTCTGTACAGAGCAAGCTTTTGAAACTATTCACAGATTATACCAGTGAACACAGAGGCACAAAATACTTACACTCCTTTAAATTAACCTCAGATTTCTTAGCTTAGAAAGTAACCTACAATGTATGAAATCATGACTTACAGAACTGAGATTTCCTTTGTGTCAAGAGACAAAAGAGGCACCATTTTGTAAAAATGGGAGATGAATACAACAACCTGAAGGGAAAAACACTACTGAAATAATCTCAAAAATGTATAAATGCTGTGATGTTATTGTATTTCTAGAAAAATGACAAAATATTGAATATATTACTTAAGGTTTGTGAGTCACACCTGAGTGGAAAGACCATAATCAAAGAAGTTGTGGGATGTCAGAAAGCTATAGGAGGTAATGACATTTTCAGACAGCTATGGAAAATAATTTCCAGATAATTATTATACTTTTGTTGTGGTGAAACAGAGAACACAGCAAACTCTTTTTTCTGTCATCTTTATTCGTTACTGTTCCTCCTGAAACTCCTCTACATTAAAGCAATAGAAAGTATTCTTTGAAAATAACTTCTTAGAGGTGCACTTACATTCATTACCTTTTTCTTTATCTCTTTATTTTCTAGTGCAATCACACATAGTTGTATTGTTTATTTATTTATTTAGAGGACAACTATTTTAATAGAATATTGTTTGTTTGCTGTTCATCATTTTCAAAGGGATTGTTGTTTAACATACATAATGTCTATAATACTGAGAGTGGCTATCCAAGAGCTACTGATTAAGTACAAACATGACTGCTATATTAAAACTGACTACCTTAGTGAGCATGTCTGGACCAAAGCAGTTTAAAAACTAATCTTTCTTGCTGGCTTTTGTTAGGGGAAAACTTTTGATCTTTTAAAATTCTAATTATTGTCAACCTTGGATTCTATCTCTTTTTGATAGTAAAGCTTTCTAGCTAACCAGGACTGTACTGCAACCTTAATTTATGTATGCTTACAGAATTTGATATCAGGATCACGTTATAAGGTTCTAAAAAACATGTATTATCTTCCTTTCTCTATTGATGTTCAGTCCAATAGGTTTTCTCTGGACATCTGTCACAGATGATCATAAAAATAGATAATTATCACGATACTGTGGGTGGTATTTACATTTGAGACCCTGGTTAGCAATAACATTTGTTTTAGTAGTCAGCTAGTTAAAAAATGACACTAAAAGACAGTCTCAGACCAATTGTCTCATCTCTAAAGGAGGCTAAAATGAACAGTGTCTGAAATTCCAGACACATGAGTATATGTAGTAGATGCCTGCTCTCTACAAAGTTATGTCTCTCTACAAAACACTCCGGTATTCCAAAAGTAAGAAGGACCAGGAAATGATGATTCTTCCAGTAGTTATTTCCAGCACGGCTTACATTTTCTTTCTTATGCACCAAATGTTAAATTTCAAAACACATGTAGATTTCAGCTGCCATTAAGCTATAGTCTTCAGTGACTAAGTCTGCTCTAAGTAAGAGAGACTATACACATATGGTTTCCCTGGAAGACAGCAGACACAGAATTACCACTTTTAAAAGATGTTTGCATGCAAGTTTTCCTCCATTCCAGAAAAAAAAAAAAAAAAAAAAAAAAAAAAATCCATTAGTCTGTCTTTTAGCTTATTTCTACGTTTTCAAACACTTTCTTCTTATACCAATCTAATATTTGTATATATGACTTCATATGTGTTGTATTTGCTATGATGCAGTTATCAAAAACACACCAATTATCACTGCTACACTACATTTAGTCAAGGTTAATCTTTAACAACTAAATGACTGAAAATTATATAAGTACTATTTTCACTGACTGAAAAGCAGAGACATCAGGCCTCTTGTGAATGGAATATAAAAGTAAGAAAAGCGTGTGGTATTATAAAGGGAAGAGTCAAATAATGAATTATCCTTGGATTTCTTTTCTGGATGTTACTGATTGCATGTTCAGAATGGTCAAAGAGCCTTTTAAATTCATTATGTTTTGAGAGACATGGACATTAGTTTCGCCTGCCTGTACTTTAACACCTGTGAAGCTCTGTAAAAGAGAGGGTCTAAATGAAGCTCCTTCAGTGCTGTGTGCTGTGACACAGCACCCTTTCCAAGCTTGGCTGTGACAAATTGGGAGGCTCTGAACTTTAAAGGACAATGAATTGGTTTGAATTATTATGCTTTACTCAGTTTAAAATAAGGAGAATAGCCATTCTCATCCATAAGAATCTGCCACTTCATATAATTAAATTCTGGCAGACTACATACTGCAGGTGTATTTTAATTAAATTTATCCTCTATTACACTAGGAACAGAATGCAGCCTCTGTGGCTCTTCTGTACCTTGTCCTTCTCCCCCTCATCAATCTCTGTAAGTAGCTGAGATATCACTGGAAAGAGGTAAGACAGTAGTTACAGGTAGGGATGAGAATTTGGTAAAAGAGAGCTTTAAATGAAAAGAAGCGATGGGAAAAAAATGTGCTTTTTGGTGAACAAAAAATGTTTTTAAACATTTAGTTCCCTGGGCAGAAAGAAGATGGCATCTGAGCATGATCTGTAGATTTCATTTGTCAGCACTTTCTGAAAATCAAATCTGAAAAGAAATACTTTACAGCCAGTATATAATTTAGTCTTCAAAAAAATTAAGTAAATTTAACATTTTTCACAGATAATTTACATGCTTGCAAAACATGTTTTTACTCGATTTATTCACAAGCGCCTACTGGTGTTTGCTAGCTCATTAAAAAGTAATTTGTGCATACTTTGCCTTGCCAGTTGTGAGGGAATCCATACAGATAATAGAATCCTATATGAAGAAAATCACATTAATTTAATGTAAACATGAAAGCTATGTTTTAAAATGTAAGCAAGGACTTGAAAGAAATTTAAAAGTGAAGGTATGAGGAAGCATAAATAAAAAGTAGCCACTACAACAATATCACCAAATAAAGAAACCTCAATGCAAAAATGCAAATAGTTTTTGCCATGTGCACTAAATGAAATGTTACACTATTAATTTGAGATCATTGTGGATACATTTCCCTTCATTTATTCACTAAATTGAATCCCTTCTAATTTCCCCAAATATCCTCTTCAGGTAAAAAAAAGAAAAAAAAGAAAGAAAAAACACTAAAAAACAAAACCAAATCTCCCCAGTGAAACAAGGAATAAGCAAGTAATAATATAACAGAAACCCTGTGTATATACGTGACCTCTATTTTTATGGTAGTTACAGTGACAAGGAATTAGAGTATTTGTTCAATATAGTCCTGTCTTTGTAATCCAGTTACTAATATGTTATCTACTCTTCTTTGGTTTCTCATTTTGGGAGAGAAGAAGGAACTCAAATGAGCACCAGAAGAGATGTTAGAAGAAACTAGTTTCATAAACAGAATATCATTTCAAATGTATGAGTGAAGAAAGTATTTTAAAGTATATTATAATTTCCATTGCACTGAAATTCAGCTTATTCACATGACAGCTCTACAGGAAGAAATATTCTTGAAATAAAATATTTTATAAGCACATAAGAATAAATGGATAAGGGCACAATTGAATTTTGAAAAAATTGAAAATATAATTTAAGCCCAACAGAAATTCCAACGGTAACCATTTCATTTACACCTTGAATTACTATATGACTACACTGAAAAGTTCTAGGAAGGAAAAAAAATACATAATAATAACTATTTTTCACATTATAATGTTCAGTATAGTGAAGATTTGTACTCTCCAGACTGTACATTAGAGTTTTGAAAATTAGTATTTTGGCATTCCTAAAACTGTAACACTTCATTTTCATTTGTTAGAATGACCTGAAGCACTGTGATATGAATCACACACACACACACCAAAAAAAAACAAAAAAAGAAAGAAAATGAGCATCATCATGTTTCTGTGGTGTACCTAATGTGCAGTATGAACTGTAAAGCCAGACTCCCGTGGCCCCTTCTAAGTCTGTGAGACAATACGTACATAGAACTTTGTTCTATAAGTGGCAAAATGGAAGATGAAGCACTTCAGAGATGGTGCCCCATAGGAGGGATGGGACCAAAGCGAACAGTTGCATCATAAGGAAATCAATATACTGTAGAAAAATGCAATCTGATCCTTTAAAGACCTTAGGCTAAATTAAAATCCAATTGTTTGGCTCAAATAAAAATTAAATGAAGTATATTCTAATTTTTGGGAAGAATAATATATTTTTTGGCATTCTATAATGCTTCTCACAGAAATTAGTTTTCCAGAAGCAACATTTTCTGTTGGGAAATTCCAATGGAAAACTTGTATTCAACTCTCATTATAAACTTAAAGCTATTGAGAACAGACTGTTACGTGGCTATAAGAAATTGATTGGACTGATGCTTTTTAACCTGTTCTCTTCCCTAAAACTATGCTGAACAGCAAACTGCTTGCCATTGTGAAGCCCTGAGCAGTTTGAAGAATGCCTGGAAATCCTGGGGATGACATGCTCTGCCTGCTAGCCAGCAGCCCTAGTGTGGCTTGTACCACGCAGGCAGAACTTCCAGGGCACTCAGGGCTGGTTGGCAACATACCTCCCTCTCTCAAAAACTGTATCAGTCCTATCAATAAGATACTTGAACATCTGACATTGTATTAGAAAATCATTGTTTTTTTCCTGAGAGAAAAATATATGCTTGTGTTTCATTGGTTTTGCTGAACACCTTACTATCTAAAGCAAAATGCATCAGTGCTGACAAATTAGTGTTGCTGACCAAACCTTTCCTCAGCATCAATAGGAAGGCTGGAGCTGGGGAGTTTTCTTTACAAAATAGAGCAGCTATGAATGATTTCTTACAATATTTTTCAATTTGTGCAGATGAAAAAGAAAATACCTATAACATATTTTATGACCTGGTAAAGCAGACAACAAGTGTAAAGCTGAAATATGTCTGGTCTTTCTTTGTATGAGACTGGGGAGAGGACAGAGAGGAAAAATCACAGAGAATCTCAGAAGAAATCAGAAGAAATCCTGACCTTTGGCACCCAACAAAGTGTCAGAGGAGTTTATCTAGAAGATAAAAAAAACACCTGAAGAAGATGTAATATAGACTCCTATAATTTGTATTTGCTCAAATTCTGCTTTACATGCTGCAGCTTCTATGTATTTTCTTTCTTTCTTTTCTTCTTCTTCTTTTTTTTTTTTTTTAATGAAAGTGTCACATTAAATTTATTCTTCATTTTTCAGTTCAGGTTGTTTTTGTATTTTCTTTCCTCTCTTACAGTCATTAGAGGTTTACAAACCTTTTCCTGCTCCTTCACATCATTGCCACTATTGCCTTTGATCTCGGCCTATCTTAGCAATTTTACCAAGATATTTAATCTTTCTACATTAAGATAATTGAGTTTGAGTTAGCTCTACATTAAAAATACTCTATCAATCAAATTGCTATCTGCAAAAACTTGATCCAACATGTAGTCAAATAATTTTTTTAATATTTTAAGAAATCTTTCTGCATGCATATGTATCCTTCAAATTCATTCCTCTATAAACTGTTTAGCTGTCACTTTTGTGTGTTCTAAACATTCATGACTGGCTGAATTAATCCAATTTAAGTTTTATACTCTTTTATAAAATGGCTGGTGAAGACCACAGCTAGTTATAACATATTTAGTTTCTCAGTATTAATGCAAAGTAAAATATTTGCACAGCAGCTATCAGTCTATTTTGTACTTCAGACAGTGTTTGCAGTTTTTATATTAGTACATCCATCTTCAACAGACTTCTAGTTGACCTTAGGAAAAAAAAAAAAACTTCAACTTGCTATTTTATAGTCTTCTATCAGTCTACTTAAATATTTGCACTATAGCATCACTGTGTATCTAAATGATCATGTGGTGCTTGCCTTCCACACATGTGAAGCATTAAGGCAAAATAATAGTCATTTTTAAGCACAGACTGAGAAAAGCGTATCTAGTTGATGATGATGTACATTTCTATAATATTCTGAGGTATATTGAAGCACATGACAATACAATGTTAAGACGGGGCATAAAATCCAAAAAGATTTATAACCTTCTAATTATACCGTGTTTTTTTTTTTTTTCCTTCTAGATTTTGTCAGTATTCATCTCATTAAAAAATAAATGAATAAAACTGAGAATACCTATCTTAACTATTCATCTCATATTATTTAAAAGTAACATATGTATTTTAAATCTACTTTGTTGTTCTTATTCCTGGCCTTTGGACTCTTATTCTTTTCCTGTCCCTTTTCATTTTCATTCTATTCTCCTGGCCCAACTGACTATTTAGCATTTGACATAAACATGCTGATAGAACATTTTTTGTAATGATGAAATGTGTAAGAGTATATTACAAAATTCAGCATATAAAACCTATCTTCCAAAGATGGGATGCTCTTGTTTTTCTGTTTTCAGATTTCTTTGATGTTGTGTTGTTTGTAATTTATGAACCAGACACTTGAGAGCTTTGAAAGCTTAATAATCTGAATATATAAATACCCTCTTACAAATATGCATCATCCTAAAATGCTAAAGATTAAAATGCAAGGTCAAAAATAATGAACACAGTTTAAATTGAACAACTCAGTAATTCAGTCTCTATCACAGTAGTTACCATTTATTTTCTCAATAAAAATACTTGCAGCTTTAGAGAATTATGTTCCCAAAATAAACATTAAAATGTCATGAACATGACTTTTTGAAAATTTATTAAAAAAACACTTGCACGCACGTTTCCTAATGTGGTGTTAATTAAACAGTCATGGAAAAGTCTTGCCTAAACCAGAGCACTGATTTGACTGCATATATCCAGAGAAATCTAGGTCCTTAATTTGGCCTTAGCATGTGAGCATGTGCTTCAGCATGAAGTATCACTGTTGAATTATATTACTGTCCTCTGTTTTGAAAGGGTTTTTGCTTTGAAATTACTATCGTTAATTAAAGGTTTTGTGAATTATTAAATTTGATCTTAAATATTGATGGCATACGGAAATTGGATCAGTATTACAAAAACTCCAAAATGATGCAAAAAATTACAATTAGCATATAGAGACCACAGCTGTAAGGCAACTTGACCTTCCTTCCCTATGCTTAACATAGACTGTGTTTGAAGGAACTACGTAGAGGAAAGTCGTGCTTGTAAGATGACTGAAGAAATACTTGCAGCTGATCAATTCTGCAAACTATTCTTCAAAGACAGCTTGAATCAGGGAGGTAGAAAGATCACTCTAATTAAAGATACATTTGATGAAAGAGTATCTTCTCAAGCTGATAAGAAGAGCTGATAAAGCCTAGATTTTTAGACCTTGGAATCACAGATGGATTTCTCAGTTTTTAATAAAGATGGCATCATATCCCTTTGAACCACTGTCTTTCCCTTTGTGGTCTCTTTATTTCACAATGCTAACATAAATTCCACATGTCTGTGGCCTTTACTCTTTTCTCAGATTTGACTGAAATATTATCAACATGTACATAAAATATGAGAGCAGAAACT
This sequence comes from Phasianus colchicus, assembly GCF_987193195.1. Taxonomy (NCBI): domain Eukaryota; kingdom Metazoa; phylum Chordata; class Aves; order Galliformes; family Phasianidae; genus Phasianus; species Phasianus colchicus. Next base: position 43,773,510 of record NC_143439.1, read on the forward strand.
GGCAGAGTTCTACTGTGTCATTTTGCTGTTTAGGAGCTATCTGCTAACTGAATTGTTTAGAACCTATTGAGGAGTGTTTTACAACTAAGGAGGATCTCTGCAGATTTTCATGGCAGATCTTACTGCATCAATGTCTTTGCTAATAATTAGGCTTATGAAAAAGAAATAGCATGGTAACAAAATGCAGAGCACTTACAAAAAGAGGAAACAATTCCAAACGTTAAAAATATTCTACTACACTTAATTGACAAGTCCTCAACAATAGTTACCTTCTTTCATTTCAGTTTTCAAATTTTACAATCTTTCAAAGTTTTTGGCAGACAATTTAATAATTCTACAATCATTTCAGTCTATCAAGAGTTCAAAGTGGAAAAAGTGAATTGACATATTTTACCTTCTAATTCCTGTTTTTCTTTTTTCATATGATCTTTTGATTTTATCACATCACTATATTTACTTCTATTTAAAACCATGCCTGTTCATTACTATTCTTAATCCACGTGCTTTTTTTAAATTTAAATAAATTTGTTTTATTCATCTCACAACAAACATGAATAATTAAGTTCAGCTGATTCATCTTATTTTAAATTAGACATCCAGTCTATATCTGGCCTTCCAATGGAGACTGATGGTCAAGGGCTTCTCCCATCTAAGTTAAAAACACTGTTCTGTCTATCTATTCTGTTCTCCCCACCTCAAATTTAGTGCTATTTTTTTCTAAATAGATGTGTCGTGTATGTGCACAGCATGAAGTCTGCAATCATGGTTAGCTACATCAGATCAGACAAAACAAGTTCTCCCGGTGACTGTTTTTCTGTCCCAACCCCTAACTACACATTCAAATTTACCGTGGTCTAGATAAGGGGCTTTTTTTCCTGATTTAAATGAAACCATTGGTCTTTATTCAGAGAATAAATGCTCAAAGTTCAAAAAAGATATATTTTTATTCTTAAAAGAAATTGAGGGCTTCAATTTCTTCAAAAAATCACTTGAGTATAATTCCAAATAAAGCTGCAGTCTTTCTGTCTTAGAACCTGCAGAATCCGCATTCTTTCAGAGAATTTTAGGAAACCGTGACGAAGAGATTGTGACCCAGAGCATTCTGGCAATTTTATGCAAAGCAAGTATGTAGGTCAGTATCATATTATTAATATGTCTATTATTTATAACATCTATAGCAGCCTCACTTGCTTCATCCATGCTAAGTAACCCTTCATCCACCATTGGCTAAATTCATCTTCAGGCAGAAAGGAAAAGCTTTCAGAAAGTTATGATACGGTTATTTATTTTCTTAATAATATGAGCACACTAGACTGAAAATGATGTCAACTTTTAATTTCCAACTCATCAACCATTTTAAGAAGAGCTCCTTCTGTATTGCAGATAAATTTCTTGATTGTCCATTTTTGCTCTACTACTTATATATAATTTTCCTGACTTCTGAGCTTCAGCACTGACTGATACTTTTGTGCCTCCTGTTAGCTTCTATTTTTGTATTGTTATTTACTGAAAAAATTCCTTCTTATTCCTGTTTCCTTTCTCTATATTAATTGGAACAGAGCTGACAGGATGTTATCGCAGTATTTTGTCAGCTTTGTTTGGCCAACAACCTCTTCCTACAACACCAGTGTGAGCCTATGACACAGAAGTGAGCTGTTGAAGCTTCTGTCGTTTGTCTCTTTTGTCATTGTGAAAACAGGTTCAGATTCAGAAGAAATCTCAAAACTCTAAGATCTTCCACTCATCTTTGCTAGTTTTTCTCTTTCTTTTTTTTTTTTTTTTTTTTTTTTTCAGATAGACTAACTCTTAAAATCTTAAGTATAACAAAATATATATCATCAGTATGACATCAGTTTGAATATCAGTATGACTTTTCTCATAAAAACTTCTTACCGTCTAGAGACAAGGGATT